>NC_090660.1:6372926-6462926 GCF_013368605.1 Nyctibius grandis | reverse complement strand
CCATCTGTCAGAGACATTTGTGAATGCCATATCCTTTTTGTTCCTTTGATGCTTATTTCTAAGGCTCACACTGTTCTGTTAATAACAGGTCTTAAAAACGTTTCTTGTTGCTGTGTAATCGCATTTTACAAATTTAAATCTGTGGCTGTAATTTAGATCCAAACATAAGAGACCTTTATTTTCTTTCTACTGTACTTTGTTTTTCTTCCAAGGAAAAAGGTCCACAAAAAGAAAGAAACAAAAAAAAAGAACATACATAAGCTGCTGGCTATTCATCTGCAATTTGTTAATGAGCAAGATAAAAATTAGTTTTTTTATGAGGAGAGCCATTAACAACCAAGAAATCACAAAGTATTCCGTTTTATTAAGATCTTTGTGTTGAGAATGAAACTGTTACCAGAACTGGCCCAGAGGGATCTTTACATTATCCATACACACATACACATGCAAAGAAAAAAGTATATACATGTATTAAAAAAAAAACAAACAAAAACCCCCAACCAAACAAAAAATCCCAGCAGTCCAACATTCATGGTGTACTTACACACATAAATGAGGATTTAATTAACTATTAATATACATCGATAATAAAGGACTGATGTATGTTGTTGCATAGTTCAATAACCCATGGATCTTCATGCATTTGTGTTTGTAGCATAGTTACAGCTTGTGTTTATTTTTAAATCTTTATAAGCTGCTTGCAATGTTAGCTCAAGTGATTGCATCTTTTTCAAGTTTTTTTTGTTGCATTTCAGGTTAAGTTTAAACTTCATATCTAAAGGTATCAGCATCCTGAAGGTGGTTTTCAGATTGAAATACCCTGTTCAAGTTTCAGGCCAGAGTTTATTAGCCTTAATTCAGGATTCTGCCAGCAACAGAAAAGATGGAGATTTCTATGGATTTCCATTTTCATGGAAATGTTTATTTGGGATGAAAAATAGGTTTCTTTAAGGAATGCTTTGCTGCTTTTATTTTTTTTAATAAAAAGCTGAAATCTGATTGTTTCAATTTCAGAAGAAAAACTAATCTTTTTAAATTTCCTTTCTTTGCTTGTGGCTTTGATTTAGTCAAAAAGAAACCCAGAAAAGTTCAAAATCAGATGTATCTTTTTTGTATTTGTATTTTTATTTGTAGAAGATGTATTTTAGGCTGGTTCAGAAGTCATCCATTTAAATTCTTACTAGTGTCCAAGAAATGAGGGGAGAGAAGGGTCACTAATCAGAGTCTCCCATTCACTAGCTGCTTTCAGCATGTTCCCAGTTTAGTGATGCTGACTTCATTTTAGGTTATCTTTGATGCACTTTCCCTTTAGATAAAATACTATCTTCCTTCTGCTATGACTTCTTTATTCCTCCAGTTGTCTTCTTTACACTGAGGCTTTCAGAAAAAGCAAATGGTTAGTTCAGTGGGTAAAGATGTGCTGTGTTAAGGATGCTAAGGAGAGCTATGAACTTGTGTTGAGTTTGGTTGTAGAATAATGGAATACAGCAGCTTCTTTTCAATATTGTTTATGTTGACTTTAAGAAAAATAATTACTTGCATTATGGACAAGGTGAAGTGCAAAATGAAATGGTAACATGCATATGTACTTGCATATATATTGTGCTAGGCTTTGAACTGGAAAATACGAAAAAAACACTCGTCCCTCTAAAAAAAACCCCCCAAAACAACAAAAAAACCAAGAAGCAATAAAAAGCAGAACTACTTTAATTTGCATGTGCCGATCTGCCATCGTATCATGATTAATACACTAGAAACAGTTCTAGACTGGGACATAACAATATTGGAAGAGCTGCAGCCATGTAAAAGCATATACTTAAGATACTTAAAAGCATGCCACGGATTTCAATCATGTTTCATCCCCTCTTATTTCCCTACTACTACCACCTTTCCGGGTTGTTGGGATGAAGTTATCAGATGTCTGCCCTGAGACCTCTAACTAATGGTTGCTTAGGGAATTTGGCTGGCTAGGCCTGGTTTAATTATGTTTCCTAGCTAAAACTTCAGAGGGCATTCTGACTGAGATTCAGATGTCACTTGGATAACAAACTTCGGTATTTGGACAACCACCTAAACAGATAGAGAAATTAATTTATTTTACATACCATCTTTTTGCAAAATTCACTCCATTAGGTGTTCGCACCCCCACCCAGTTAGTAAAGGAGGATGTAAAATCTCTGCACATATCAAGACAGTTGTATTTCTAGCATGTGGACTGAAGTTTTCAGGGAATAGGGAGTGCTTTTGACATCAGCATGGCCTTTCTAGTATGCTCCTGTAAGGGGATCCTCAGTTGCTGTGGGCTATGAAGCTGCTGTGTAGAAACCTCAGGTGAGTTTGTATGTGTATCATAGCAGCTTTCAGAGCTTCTTAATTTATGCTTTTGATTAAGGCATCCCCTACAGCAGTCTGTTATCCTCCAGGCATAAAGGTAGGTTGAAGTCACCTTTTTCACACTCTCCCTGGACCAGGAGGTGTACTGTGCTTCCCTGGGCACAGAAACTTAGCTGGTGATTTTGAGCAGCACAGATGTTGCTGTCAAAATGAAATCAGTCTGAATTAGTTTCTCTGACTGTGCAGGGCATGCATCTCAACTAGCACTTTGTTATTACTTACATGCTTGTTAATTCACAATGTTCAGGCATGAACTACAGGAGGACCAGGCAAATTCTGCACAGAGAAAACCTGCAGTGTATAGTTTAAAGACTTGAGGCTGTAACATAGCAGCTCTGTCTCTTGAGTGTGTTTCAGATTTAATTTAAAACATGTTTATCAAAGTACTTCTTCCTGAGTGTTATTTCATGCTAGAAGGGTTTGAAGGACACTATCCTCAGGCCTGTCCGCCTGGCACACCGCAGCTCTTGTGTTGTGAGGCGAAGGGCTGTTCTGTACTGTCCTATGGAAAATGGACATATTTTAGTATCGTGAATATCTGCTTGTCCAACCCTGTTGAGAATTTCCAGGCTATGATCCAGTGGCACCAGTGCTGCCTCCCAGCCATTCAGCCAGCTCCCTCTGACACTCTCAGCCATCACTTGTTTCTGCTGTGATGGGGGGCATATCTGAAAAGTGAGGACTACTGCCCTAAACACAACTGCCAAAATCAGCCTCTGTTTATTTGTCAGTGTGTAACACCAGGTGACTAAAGTTTTCTGACTAAGCTTATTCTCCACCTGAGATCTACTAGTATAAATCTGAAGGAATTTAGACAACAATTTAAGCTTGCATTTCGTAAAAAGGAAATTTCTGCATTTCAACAAGAAGGATTACAGAAACATTGCTCTCAAAATCTGATAAGCCAATATTCAGAGTATTCTGAGAGTCTGATATTTAGTCTCAGTTTCCCAGATGTGTTACCAGATTCCTTAATGAATCTGGCAAACCATGTGTTTTCTGTCACTCAGTGTCTTATTTTCATTTTCTTTTTTTACTGCTTGATAAAGGTGATAGTGAGAGATACTGGATTTGATTTTTTTTTTTTTCTCGTTATGGTGTCTGCTCTATTGCAAAATGGCACCTTCAAATGTTGCTCAGGATTTTTTTCTGGTATTAAAATCTAAACAGTGCTTTAAATTGTATCCAGAAGTTTACAGGTTCACATGCGTAATGTGGTCAGCATAACACATTATGCTGACACATACCACAACAACATTTTTTTCCTGCCTCAAAGAGAGAAACTAGGCTTTGAAAACCTGTTAGAAAGGCTAGTTTTAGAACCTGGCATTGTGCGCTGTGCCGTCACGCTGCAACACAGAAGCCCCTGCACTAGCTGGGATGGGGTCCTCTCGTTCTGCATTGCTGTGACCCACAGTGAACATCCTCTGTCTCCGATGGGAGGGAAAAAGAGAAAAGAGGCGGAGGTGACTGTAAACCAGCCTGTTCCTGTCCTGCAAAAGAAAGTAGTTCTAGTTCTCAGCAATCTCTCATTAAAAGTGACATGTCTCATTTTATTATTAATTCGTTTAGCAGTGAAAATATATGCAGTGCTTTACAAAAAAACGCATGAGCATCTCTTGCCCATTGCCTGCTAGGCAACAGAGGACTGCCATTCCCTGTTTTCGAATTGTGCTACACGGACATAGAAGTACCAGATCATGAAACTGTACTTTCGAAAATGTTATCAGAAGTAAAAAGTTGATTTCCTCATTGCAAAGTGTCCAGTTCTTTGACTTCTGGCTCTTTTTACAGGTCTCAGCCAGACGGACTGGACGAGGCATCTGTGTAAAAAGGTCACAATCAAAATCATATAATGCCAAAAGTGAGCAGCTCTATCACAATATAGTTTTCTAGATAAAAGGTGTATATATGTGTATTTACTCCCTACAGCAGCTGAATAATTTGTCTTCATTAAAAAAAGATGCTTAATAGTGTGAAGCAACATGTTATAGAAGTATTATGTAGCATGTGCAATATACAACAAAACTGAGAGCTGACTGCTCTGCAGTTGGACAGTGCAGGTCTTTTTGCAGTCAAAATGGTTACTTTTTAATTACTTGTTGCCAGAGAAAAGGGGAACTCATCAGTTTGCACATTTATCTATCAAAAATGTAAAAAGATGGGGGGATTGGATTTTTTTTTAACACCATCTCAGAAGAAAATTGACATTTTCACTCATATTAAGAAGACAGTTTCAGCTGTTTAAGAATTATTTTTTTTCCCCTTAGACATGCTTTATACTTTAATCCAAGGAAAATAATTTTGATATTTTCACAGCAGAGCATGTGACTTCCTTTTTGGCTCAAAAAACTATGACACATTAGACTGTGCTCCAGTACAGTATTAAATTTGCCATGTTAACATAAAAGTGAAGAGCCAATACAGACACGCACTCTATTATATTATCAGTGTTTGCTTGTTTGTGATAACGTTTGAATTCTTTCACTGCCTGTCTCACTAGCTCAAGGAAAGGTAATGGTGCCTTGTTCACAAAAGCAAAAATATCTAGTTAGTTCCTTGTTAAAAAAACACACCAAGCAATTTCATTTTGTTTGTTAAAAACGAGTTCTAGTAATATGTGAAAAGCTTCCCGAAATTTCCTCTCAATTAAAAGTATTAATGGAGCTGAAACAAAGGAAAAAATATTTCTATAAGCTAGGACATGCATTTAACATTTACATGAAGAAAGATTATCCCTTTGTCTTCAAGTAAAGCGCTAATGTAATGGCAATCAAAAGATAATAGATGCCATGATCACCATGAAGAAAAAATTTGGCCTATTATAGGCAGTGACATTTTTGCAGTATGGTTACTGTATAGATGCCTAATGCAGGGTAAGATATTTTACTGTGACACTATTTGATACAGTACAAAGACCACATTCCTTTAAGGATTAAAGTATATCCAGCTGCATCTCTAAGGTCATCCATAGGTAACAGCCTGTTGTGTTTAAAAAAAATCATAAATACATATGTAAGATTTTGTATTTAAGACATTTTAAACACTGTTCATAATAAGTATTTGGTGGCATTTTTAAAGAAAAATTCCTAAAGTACAGTAAATCCTCTATGTGCATGAGTAGTATAACAGATTCCAGTTACATGGCATTCAATTGCACCATTGCCTAGGATCAAAACCCAGTTCCTCTGTTGAAAGATCAGTCAAATGGGCACTGGAAACAGGACATGGCACTGAGAGCCAAAAGGAGGAAAAAGAAGAGTGGCTCCTTTCCACCCTCCCCCTAGCCACACATCAGCTTTCCTCCAACCATTAGCCAGTGGCCTCAAACAGAGACAGCTGCCTTAGCCCCTTTAGGAGGAGATGGTGGGATTTTGATGGTGTAGCTACACAATCAATGACTCAGGACCACTGCAGCCTGCTCTGTAACCTGCTTTGGAGAGAGCTGAAATACAGCCTTGCTTGGCGATGCCCAGGGCACACGAAGCCCCTAGCATGGTCCCTCTGCACCATTTCTGCTCCCTGGGACTGTCATCAAAGCTTTCTGACCCTATGGGGTTTGGATAGGGTCACATTGGATTTCAGCTCTGTAAAAATCTGTTCAGTAATTTATTAACCCTGCAGAATGTTTCTCAATCAACTAAACTCATCTTGAGGATATTTTGTGATTTGTCTTTGAATACTGGTACAAAATGTCCATACATTACAACAAATGGAAACAGGAGGCTTCCATAAACTCTATACTGAATTCTCAAGAAACAGCATTCAAAATATCTTAGGATTCAAGACAGCGCAGAAGTAGCCTTCCTCTAGGCTGATTTTGTAATTGAATTCCAGAAATCTGTAAGAATATCTTGAGAGGAGTAAATTTAGTAAAAATTATAAACAAAGAGGAAAATATCTCCACTGGACGCAGGATGTGGGTTTGCCACAGAAAGGTATGCCGACATTAACCGAGTAACTGCTGTCTGCTGGGATCTTCTACTTTACCTAGTCCTGTATTAGCTAATGAAGGCAGTCACACTGTACAGTCCATTTCATAAATAAGCCTGGAGAAGAGAAGGCTCCAGGGAGACCTCATAGCAGCCTTCCAGTATCTGAAGGGGGCCTACAGGAAAGTGGGAGAGGGGCTTTTTACAAGGGCAAGTGGTGACAGGATGAGGGGGAATGGTCTTAAACTGAAAGAGGGTAGATTTAGATTAGATCTTAGGAAGAAATTCTTTACTGTGAGGGTGGTGAGGCACTGGAACAGGTTTCCCAGAGTAGTTGTGGCTGCCCCCTCCCTGGCAGTGTTTAAGGCCAAGTTGGATGAGGCTTTGAGCAACCTGGTCTAGTGGGAAGGTGTCCCTGCCTGTGGCAGGGGGGTTGGAACTAGATGATCTTTAAGGTCCCTTCCAATCCAAACCATTCTATGATTGTATGATTCTATGATTCTACGATTGTATGATTCTATGATTCTAAGTTTGGATTCAGAAAAAGATTTCTCACTTGAGTAAGCATGTATCATCCCAGGTGAGATGAAAAGACTACATAAACCAACAAATCATCTGTAGACAAAGTATAAACCATTGCATAATTTACAGTGAAATTATAAACTTATTGCAGATTTAATGATATAAGCCTGCAAAATATGATTCGATGATCTTAAAGGTCCTTTCCAACCAAAACGATTCTATGATTATAACCCAGATATTTTTCTTCTTGTCTCTTGCTCCCTTTAGAATAGAATTCTAAAAAAGAAAAATCCTAAACATAAGGATGGTAGGCTGATTTGTGTATCTTTTATATACTTCTGTATTTACAGTAGGATTAATGCTCTGGAGTAGCACAATAAGGCAAAGAGGAAATGTGACACATGAATGTATGATAAACTTTTGGGATGGATTTTGTCAACAAACATACTTGTTGGATAGTGAGATTATACCTTTATTAGGCCTGAATCTTTATGACCTTGTAGGGAAGGAACTGGCCTTCATTTTCAGTGTAGGTAGTTTTACAAGTTGGGGTGCCTTTTTCTTGTTTTGCTCCACATTCACTTGGCATACCTTGACATTTGCAAGCTCATGCTCTAGCATTCAGTAGTTCATAACTATAGAAGAAAAAAGAGACTACTTTCTTTCTGTTGCAAGGAGTACAACCATATGTATTGGATCATGTGGGGGCAATACAAAATTTATCCTTTGTATGCCCCAAATAGATCTGGATACTTGCATTAATCAAAGCATGCAGAAAGGTATCACTCTCTGGCTGTGTAACACCGTTCAGCTTCGAAGAACTGTGTGACTGCCCTGCACCCTGCTTTCCCCCACCCTGGAGCCTCCCACAGATCTCCTTTCTGTGCACTTTAAATAGCAATAGAGCAACTGAGCCCTGCAGGTGCCGCTGGGATCAGGCAGCCTTTCTGCAGAGACAGCTCTCAGCCCTGCTCTGCAGGTTCCCTTCCTGCAGACTCCCGTGCTCCAAACACACCTTCTGGCTCTGAAAGACTGGCTCATTCAGATTTAGCCAAAATCCCATTTTTGTCGCTGCCACTAGAGGGATCTGTGCAGTTAGCTCTCTCCTCCTGTTCTTCTCCTCACTTCTTGTCCCAAACTGGGAGGAAGGCCAGAGAAATCTTACCTCAGTACTGTGTTTTCTTTCTTTTTTTTTTGTTTGTTTGTTGTATTCTGTCTTCAGTCTGAAATACAATGTACATTATTTATATTTTTGTAAGTTAGCTTAAAATCATTAGAGCTAATTGATACCTATTCATCAATTACTAATTCTTGATATATACCTGTGGCACCTAGGGTTCCTATCAAAACATGAGACAGGATTACTTACGCTCTGAGGTCAGATAGAACTGTGTAGTCTTGCTATAGTTTTGGTCCTGTCATTACCAAATTACTTGTTTGTTAGTTACTTAAGTATAGAATTAATATATATATAGTTCTGTGCACATGTAAATGGCATGAAAATTACTTTTTCAAATTTACATCCCGCGGGGAAAAAACATAAGGTGATATGATGGGATATGATGGGAAAGGATGAGCAGTTAACACATAGTGATTTTGAAAATGGATCTTGGTATTTTCATCCTGTGCTACATCACAAGATGTGCAGTTCAAGTCAGGGGCTTTTTTTTATTATTATTTATTTTTGAAGCATTCGAAATAGGTATTTTTGATGTATGATCAAAAGGGGGTTTTTTGTCATTTTTTTTTTCTGGTAATCAAATTAATCAGAGGTTAAAAAATTGAAAAATTATTAAAATGGTTTTGAAATCATGAGGGGACATTTCAGCTGTCATTGCTACAGTGGTAGCACTGGTTGAGGGAGCAGGTAAGAGCAGAAAAGCTTCAACATTTCCTTGTTTGAAACTTCTCACAGGTCAGTAGTGACTCAAAATAATTACATTGGATTGCAGCCTCAGTCCAGTTCCTAGTGGACAAGTGTCCATGTCACAAAATCCACCATTGCAATTGGCAATAGTTGGCAGGCTCAGCAGAGAAGCCAAGGATTGAATGGGCATGGAAATTAAACTATTCTCCTACCCCTAATTGTGGTCCTTTCAAGTCATCGCTGAGCAACATTGTTTGGGAAAAGTTGCACAGCTGTTGGCAGTGCTGAACACGTCCTGTGGATAAACATAGCATTTCCATCTCCAGGGTCTTAATCTGGCACATTTTGCAGCCTTAAAAGTCATACAAAAGACGGGGGGGGGAAGGGGCAGGTGGGATGGGGAAGACATTTCTTTTTTCCCTGTTACAGTAGTAATATTTTCTTAAAAAAATAAAAGTCACAGTTGAAATGAAGAATACTGTCCTTCTTCCAAAATACTTACTGCCCTGTCTTCAAATGTATTAATTAAAAGAATGGAGGAATGGTGTTTGTTTGGGTGTTTTTTTTATGAATCCAGTGTTATTATTTCTGATCACTATGTATTTTGGTAGAGAAGTGATCACATTGCTCAAACGGATTACCTATATATGGATTACCTTGCTTAAATATGGCACTGATGGCCTAATTGATATGCTGGGACTCTTGCGCTCAAGGGCATGGTTGGAGACAAGGAACAATATGGGTATCAAACAACCATTGACTTCTTGTGGAATTCAATGGCAGCTTTTGCTTAACACCTGATAATAAAAATTGTTCTAGTCTAATCCTAATTGAGACGACACAAAAAAAAAAATCATGTGAGCGCTATCAACTTTAGTTTTCCCTTACATAGAAAGAGTAGTATTTTTTTTTTTCAAAGGGGTTGGAAGATATAAGTAAATAAAGTGTGTCAACTTCCAGCACACTCAACAACTGCAGCAGTTTCTATTCTTTTCAGAGGAGGATGGTTGACTTTTTCTTTTCTTTTCTTTTTAGTGAAGAGTAAGAGGTTTATAATATGGCTTTTCTTAATACTGGCCTATTTTAGTGGGTTTCAGCTCAGGTGACTTGCCTTCTGGAATTTTTTTTTAGGGTGTACCTCAATGAGAGATACCTCTCTAAAGAAAGTACCTAAAAGACTATCTTTCAGCAGGTGCATCAGATTTACGTGGGATGAATATTTTGGTGACAGGTAGTATCAGACTGTTCAGGTAACTACGGTGTAGATCAAGAGGCAAATTCTCTCCATGGTTGTTTGGTTTTGTTTTTTTGTTTTTGTTTTTTTTTTAATGCTGTTTAAAAGCTAGTAAGTGTGGATACACCCTGAAATGCTGTTCACTGTAGCCTGTGCAGATTCAAGTTTTGCAACAGTGGGAAGTGAAAGGTAACACAGACAATGTTGTGCCTTTCACTGTGGGACCACTGCAGCTGCACTGCAGCTCCGAGTTCATCTTACCAAAATCAGAATTGGAAAAAGGTGAGTTTCAAATGTCTTTTTAGCAAATTTAGAAATTTATGTATCTGTGGGTAATTCTTAAGCTTTTCTGTTTACCCCCACCATTTCTCTCAAATCTGTAATCAGATAATCAGATATTTGGCTCTCTGGTCTGAGTACACAGACAGAATCTGGCTACAAGATGCAGGCTGATGCACATGGATCTTGGGAAAGCACAAAGACTAAGTTTGCACTATGAAATGAGGCTCTTGGTAGAAATGAATCTGGAAATTTTCTGTGCGGCTTCTCTATACTAGTGCTGCCAAATCTTCACAATGTCTTTGTAAACTTTGTTAGGCACTACTTTTAGTGATGTATTTCCTTCTTCTATCTAAAGAACTTAATTTATTGTAGTTACACTACATTTGCCAAAGCAATTGTATCAGTGCTTTGAAAATTGGTAAATGACTCCAGTGTGCCAAGCACGTATTTTATTGCTGTACCCTTGGCAATAATAAGCATACAATTGCTGCTCTGCTCTGGAAGCATTTTGCTTTTTTGGTTATTTTTTGTGTCAACTGTAGTATAGTTGTCTTCTTGACCTTCCCTGATGTAGGTGGCTTAAGATAATTTTCAGTTATTTGATCTGTCCCTATCATTGCTCAAAGTTTACGTCTGCTGGAAATAAAGTTTTAAAATTGTGTAAATACCTGAAATCATGTTATATTCTTCTTGAAGGAGGACTCATTTTGAAGGTTGAAAACTTTGAAAATTCTGTAGTAGGAAGATTGTTATCTCGGAAGGCTGATAACAGAACAGAAATTTCTTACACAATGTTATGATGTTGACTGAATGTGGTGCTAAGCTGACAATACAAACACAGTTCTTTGTGAACACAGGTAAGCATCATAAAATACTGGTATCATACTTGGTCTTAATCAGCACCTTTCATAATTGGCCCTCCATGCACTTCTCTACTACACTTTTTCAACATTTCTTGCTTTGGGCTAAACTTGACTATATCTGATATTTTTTGTTGGTGAATGAGAGAAACATTTTATTAGACTCCAAGGTCTACGCTTTATTGCCCTTTTGTGCTCCACCTGACAAGACCAGGACATAATTATATAATAGACCCCTGCATGTTCCTCTCTTTTCTTTTGTCTGGTGATACCTTGAGAATTGTCTGCATGCAATCAAATTTCTGAAAGACCCATTATGGCAGAACTCTGCCTCCATCCAAAGAGACATTTTAGTGAAACTACATTGTGTGATCAGATACAGCATTTGTTAAGGTTTTAGGATAGAAATTAACATGTATTTTCTGATTCTAATTTTGTAGAGTCATATATTTATTTAGAATGCTATTTAAGGGAAGTGTGTATTCCTTTTACTTGAGCTTTTGCAAGGAGTTGTTGACATTTTATGCACAACACTCCATTCACACACACTGGACACCACACATTTGTGATTTTTTTTTCCTTCCTCAAATATAGGAGGAACTGCTGCATATCAACAACTGCTATATGCTCTGTATCTCAGAAAATTGGTGATTCTCTATATTACCATGAAGTTATTGCTGGCAAATGATGGCAATTTAATTTCTAACCTATAAACGTATATTGCACAGTGTAAGTGCCTTGGCTCTTATGTCTTTTTATCCGTTTGTTTCTCTGAGCAACAAACATACTAATGGTGTTGTTGCTTCACTTATATTTGTACTACAGTCCTCTATTAATATTCATATCTGTTCAGACAGACATATATTCGTTCATGAATTGGATGATATGAAATATGACAACAAATGGATGAAAATACAGGTTGTCTATGGTTTGCATTGTTCACCCTAAGAATAAGAAAACCTGATAATGAATGATGAGATTTCCTAAAGAAGCTAGAAATTGAAGTGTCCATCAACTATGGGATGTTAATAGAAATCAAGAACCTGAATTCGCTGAATATTCCTAATTTATTTTTAAAAGCTTAGTCGTAACATTTAAAGTCAGTTAATTAAGAAACTGTAAACATTACATTATAATTTTTTTCTCATCATAAACTAAATCTGTATTTGATGATTTAATTTGCATCTATTTTATAGAATCATTTTTTGATTTGTTACAGTCAATCCATACCATACTATGTTAAATCTTTGAAAAAAAAATCCATATTCAAAATATATAGATGGATAATCCCACCAGCTTCTTATGGATATTGACCAGCACAATAGAAAAAGACATTTACAGTCTCTGAAATGATAATGGAGTATATCCTGATACAACTGACAGATTTCAAAAAAGAAAGATAAAACCCGAAGCACCCAATGACTTTGAAAAAGCCCATTTTTCTTCTAGTTCTATAATTTCAAAGGTTAAGACACTGAAATGATGTATGGCAGACAAGTCCTTAGTAAAGTGGAAGATGTTTTCTGTTCTGATCTTCCTCATTCCTTTGCATAACTTCCTAAAGGTTTTCACTGAATGCAGTTTCATATTTGATTTTCTTCTTCAGGAAAGGCAATTCATGTCAAAGATCAGAAAAGCAACTGCCTTTGTGTCAATAAGACATTTTGAAGGCACGTGCATAATTAGAAGATAGTGTCAGCAAAATCAGATTAGTGAAGAACAAAGGAAGGGAACCTCTTTTTGTTTAAGGTTCCTGAATCTTGGTCCTGTGGATTGACCAAGTCATACTGAGACCATGTCATTCATCAGATGGTCCTTTGTATTATTTTTGAATGCCTCAGATGTCATGCATACTGTCATGAAGACAGTCAACTGCCTATTGTGAACACCAACTTTTCAGCATCATTTACTCTCTAGCTTCCTTGATGGAGTTTCTGCAGACTATGATGATTTACAGCTCCACTGTGAAGTTTATGGGCTCAATAAAGAAAAGGTTCTAAAAAGATTATGGGCACTGAAAAAGGAAATACAACCTTTTCTGCAGGAGCACAGAGCAGAACAGACTAAACATTTTTGGAATTTCTTGCCTGCCACAAAGAGATGATGATTCCCCATAGACATTCTTACTCATTTTATACCCTCAACAAAAGTTTTTAGGGCTTGAATAAAATTTTCAGATATATAACAAGACATCTTCTCTTTACACAAGAAGTTTTGTTGTTTTGTGGCAAGATCTTGGAAGACATGGAATGTCTCATTTTCAAACTTTAAAGAGCAGCAAAACATAGTTGTAACTGATATTTATGCCTATTTTTCACTAGAGGTATCAGTGAGCTAATGCAGACTTCAGATGTTCCTTTACTCCACCTGTGAGCTCTGCATGATCCTTGTCTGGTGCTGGTTGCAACTGGACAGACAGAGTGGGGAGGACTTAAAAACTTATCTTGCTACAGATGTAGTTTCTTTCAGGTGATTTGGAATTTAAAATGCTGTGGCTTGTAGCAGTGCGACTATTGAAGTTTCTCGCACCTTACTTTCAAGACTTTATTTTACTGAAAAAAACCATTATATCGCTTCTTTCATCTTCTGAGATTTAATTAGTCAAAGCATTTATGGGAGACTACAATAGCTAGATTTACCTCCTGCATCATCCTCAGTTATTCTAGTCAAGTTCCTTTATGATGTGTTTATAATATGCAGTGCCAGGAAGGAAGGAAATCTCAATTTTGACCTTCCTTTCCACACTGACTGGGAGAAGGGAAAAATGCCTTTACTTGTGAACTGAGTTGTTGTGGAATATTCTTGAGATAAGCTACGACCAAATATGTTTCTGCAGAGTCTGTTTTCTGTATACGGTCGTATATAAATGGATCAGGTTATTCATAATATTGTCGGCAAAGTTACACTGAGTTTCCTAAGCTGTGATGTGATTTGAACTGCCGGCACAATGGTCCTGAAAGGTGTATGGTCATTTTCACAAAAAAATCATGCATATGTTAAAACCTTTAAGTGCAAGGCTCTCAGTGATCTCTATCTTCTTGAAATAGGCATAGCAGAAGAAGCTAAAGGAAAGGTGGTGGGACCAAGATATACCTCTCCCCAACAACTCCTACCTGCTGTGCCTGTCGGCAACTGATACAGGGTGTAAATATATGCTATTGGACAAAGATCTCAGGAATCTGGGTGAGCAAAAGTGTCTTAAATCAACCTCTGTGGAGCTGTACAGATGTCATGCTTTCCATTCTCACTTAGATCTAAAGATAAGGGCCCAAGATATTCCTGTATTGGCAACCTTTTGTCTTCCTGAGCCTGCTTCCTCATCCATGAGCGAAAAAGCAGGCACACCTGCAAAATTTTGGACAGAGCATTAGAACCAGTAAATATCTGGGACTGACACCTCTGCTATAAACCAGTTCTTGATGTTTAATTTAAGAAGCATGATTATCTTTTGCAGCTATGAAGTGGCAAGGTTTTTATATACCATAGTTAACACGAACAGATGTTATCAATATATTGCAGGTTATGTTTTCAACGTAAGCTTTTTTAATCAACGTAACAAAAATTATATTAAAACTGTACTGATGCTACTCACCTTTTGTCCTCAGACGTCAGATTTCACCAAGTTCTTCCAAGCTTTTTTTGAGAACGATGCTTTTGATTGTTTATGTCTTTGATACTCAATGTTGGTTCATTATCATAATACTTCTAGTGTCATGTTCTTATCCAGTTAGATGACCTCTATGCTCATACATGAGTTAAATTTATAAGACAAATAAAATATTGTTAATAACTCTTTTACAGTATTATCATCAGTCTGCAGCCTTGATTCCATTTTTTCCTTGCATTTTTATCATTATTTTAAAAAAAGTCTTTACATGTATTTCCAGATTAGAAGACTATGTTAACGTGGTGTCGATGTACACGACACATATCAAAGCAGATGTCTGTTAGGAAAATGCTTCATCATGACTTTGGATCATGGCATAGTGATGTAATGTCATATGAGCCAGGAAAACATCAGACATGTCATGCTGTTTCTGGTTTATGCAGATCTAATGTTTGTTTAAACCGTAAGGTTTCATCTAGTGTGAACGACTACAGAAAGATACACTTAATTGGCATCCTAGAAAGATCTTGACAGGCTTGAGAGCTGGGCCTGTGCGAACCGCGTGAAATCCAACAAGGCCACGTGCAAGGTCCTGCATGTGGGTCGGGGCAATCCCAAGCACAAATACAGGCTTGGTGGAGAATTTATTGAGAGCAGCCCTGAGGAGAAGGACTTGGGGGTGATGGTTGATGGGAAGCTCAACATGAGCCGGCAATGTGCACTTGCAGCCCAGAAGGCCAACCGTATCCTGGGCTGCATCAAAAGCAGCGTGGCCAGCAGGTTGAGGGAGGTGATTCTGCCCCTCTACTCCATTCTGGTGCACTCCTAGAGTACTGCATCCAGCTCTGGGGCCCTCAATATAAGAGCGACATGGAGCTATTGGAGCGAGTCCAGAGGAGGCCACAAAGATGGTCAGAGGGCTGGAGCACCTCTCCTATGAAGACAGGCTGAGAGAGTTGGGCTTGTTCAGCCTGGAGAAGAGAAGGCTCAGGGAGACCTTATAGCAGCCTTCCAGTACCTGAAGGTGCCTACAGGAAAGCGGAAGAGGGGCTTTTTACAAGGACAAGTAGTGACAGGATGAGGGGGAATGGTTTTAAACTGAAGGAGGGTAGATTTAGATTAGATCTTGGGAAGAAATTCTTTACTGTGAGGGTGGTGAGACACTGGCCCAGGTTGCCCAGAGAAGCTGTGGATGCCCCCTCCCTTGCAGTGTTTAAGGCCAAGTTGGATGGGGCTTTGAGCAACCTGGTCTAGTGGAAGGTGTCCCTGCCCATGGCAGGGGCTTGGAACTAGATGATCTTTAAGGTCCCTTCCAACCCAAACCATTCTATGATTCTATGATTCTAAAGACAATGTGAACATCTAAAGTAGGACGATTGCTGGGGAGCACATTCCCAGCAGTACATATCAATTATTCTGGATAAGTGACACACCTAGTTTGTTGAACTGATGTGCTTATTGCTGTCTGCAGTATCTCTTCTCCAGGGCTCCTCATGGGTACTTTGTTTTGCTACCAGTTTGCACATGCCTGCTGGTGAGCAGTTAGCAACAGAGGAATTCTGTGTGTGTGTGCTGCTATATGTGCTTTATGTGTGCACTTTTACTTGCCAATGAGCATTTGGTGGCAGCTTTCTGTAGGAGGAGTTCCTATGGAAACAAAACGGATATTCGGTCTCTCCAGCTTGCTTATTCAGTTTGCATTAAGTTGAAGTGGTTTAAACTTAAACTCTTAATAATGTCAGCCCCTATCTCTACATCTACTCACAGCAGATTATGAGTGTAAACCAATATTATTGTAAATTCATATATCATTGTTATTATGCAATGTACAACCACTTATTTCCTCAGTGCTTCATTCTGGGAAATAAGTTATATTTATTAATGTTTTGCTTTTAAATATTATGATAATTAACTTTGTAGAAAAATATATGTATCCAGGATTGTAGTCACTTATTAATTTCAGCAATCACTGAATAGACAAATTTATTTTTCTGTCATCACATAGATAAGTATTAAATGGGACTCTGCTTTCTTAACTTGAGGTATTCAGAATCTAAAGTTCTGATAAAAAAAATTCTACACCACTTATCAATTAAGTATAGAGAGAGCTAGAAGCAAGATCTTTGTTTTTGAAGAGAATATATGGTAAGTTATAATAATTAAGAAAGGTAGAGATAATTATTATATTCTATACGTATGGTATCTATAGCTAGTTTTGAGACATCATTTATTAATATTAATAAAGTAACATTATTTAAAATAATTTGTGTCACATTGTGATAATCTAATCCTTTTCTTCACAGATGTCTCCATTAAGTGTCTGCAGATCAGTATGCATTGGTGATATTAATATGATACATAGGAAGTGTTTTTCAAAGCCAGGATAAAAAGTTTGTATAGTGTTAGCAAACGAATTGTTACTTACTTTTTCCTTTCATTTACTCAAGCTTAACAGATTGAAGGAGTGTGTCAGGTTTGGTTTGGTTTTTTTTTTCCCAGGAAGACTGAATGTGAATCTAGCATGCAGATGGCATGTAATTGCATTTCCTGCATTGTTACTATACGGGTTTCATTACTTTTTCACAGCAATGCACTGAGATTTAATCACCCAAGGCTAGTATTTGCTGGTAAGACGTGTGTATATAGCGGTCTTGCTCAACGGTTAGAAAGCTTACCCCTTGCCTCATGTACTTCCTCCATTATTGCTGCACCATATGTTCTTTACAAATCCAAACAGAAGAGTCATAAGCACTAAATTTACCTGGGAACAACAGCAGACTAAACTGAAGCATTTCAGGCAGTCAGAAAAAATCATGGCAACATTTCTCTTGCCACCTCATCCCAGGCCATTTTTTTTGCCTCTCTGTTTTACCCAATACAACAAGTTATCAAATTGAACTTCTAGAGTGCAAATTAGTGTTATCCTTTTATTGAGAAGATACTTGCTCATTCTGACTACTGGTGAAACGAGCTATGAAATTTGCTTCATCTCCCCTGATGTTTACACAGGCGAGAAAGATTTTCCCACACTTGTGTGTATCTATGATTTAACTACGAATGACATTGTACCTCTCTAACATTAACCCCTTAATCTAGTACATTTCTACAAATAACCACCTGTAGTCAATTCTTTATTCATAAGCCTTATCTGTTGTTACAGTATATAATCTGTGAGAATGCCCTAATTTTTATCATTCTCTAAGCCTGTCATCATGGCTGAGACAAGGCTTATCCCTCTGAGCAGATGAGATTAGTCGATCATGTTGAAATCAGAAGAGGGATTATAATGCTTGTAATACACTGAGTCAAATTAAATGCATTTTGTTTGTACATCAGAAGATCTTGTTGCTAAGGCTTTGGTGTCTTCTGCTGACTGTATAAATTGCCAATAAAACATATGAAGACTGGGCATGGGGATGAAAAGTCAAGCAAAAAGCAGAAACAAATCAAAGATATTTGTTTTATTTATTCAGCCTGGTAAATTAGAGGCTTAACTGCTCCAATGTCACCATCATATTCTAAACAACAGGGTTTTCACCAGAAATGAACTCCAATCTAAATTGCATATTATTCATTTTAATTTATCTTTGAACAACTCTAAGGGCATCTTTTCTTCCAAGTAACTTCTTGCCTCTTTTTATTTCTTCTTTTGTTCTCTTTCAGGCACATTTCCTTTGTCCTGACTGTTTTGTCAGTATGCAGCATAAACACACATGCTATTTATGGGCTGTGATCCATAAGGCAGGACACTGCAATAGATAGACAGATAGATAGACAGATAGATAGATAGATAGATAGTTAGATGATTATCTAGAAACACAGCCATAAAATTATGAAACAGTAGTCAAGTAATTCTTTCTGCTACCCCAGCTGGTGCTTCTGTCATACCAGGCTGGTACAACAAGAGCTGTTCTTAGAGAAAGAATCTATTTCCCATTAATAGCCTACTATTTTTTATTTGGATTCCGCTGGATATTCAAAAGCTTGGACATTTATCTTGCCTTACTGGGATTATCTGAAACATGTGAATCACAAAACTTACATGGAAATATCAAGTGAACAAGATTACTCATGATATTTCTAGCACTTCTTGTTCCAAATTCCACTCACAAATTTGAAAATGAAAAATATTATTAAAAACCATTATGAGGACTGAAGGTAAGAATTAGTTGTGAAGTATGCACATGGTAGGAGTATGTCTTCCTTTTTTTTGCCTTGGGGTATAAGAATGGTCTATTATCTGGCTTCTAGGTAGAGACTAGAAGATGTCTTATCTAATCCAGATCAAATATACCCAATTCAGAAAGGACAATTACATCAAATGCCACGAGGAAATTTTAGTTGTTCTTGTAATAATTTATGACAGTAAATATACACATTTGCCATCAAGTGGAGGAAGCAATGGCTAAATTAAAGGAGTAGGGGCTTCTCCCAGGTTTAGAAATCCTTACATTTTAGTAGGTTCTGGTGGAATGCAGTCCCCCGCATGCCTGTTGTAAACAAAGACTCTTAATTATCTGAATCTCTTGGAGCCTATAATACAATCCTGGTGGAGCTGTATTAAATATGTGAGAGCTATGAGATTTCTGCATAAAGTAGCTTATAGGCAGCTTGGACCACACAGGTTTGCTTTCATCTCCAAGCTATTTTCCATATGTGACTTAGGCTGAGCTCTTGCCTTGCTGCCAGCATAACCCTCCAGTTGGTGACCAAATTCATCCCTCCACAGTGTTTTATTTTTTAATTTTTTTTGATAACTCAGAAGTAGCAACACTGTCTGTGCCTGTTCATAGATTTTCCTTCCAGAAACCGTCCTCTAAGGCCTTTTAAAAGCTAATGATGTGCCTTATATGCCCTAGGCAGAAGTAGGGAACCTCCTGCCAGCGTGACTCAGCAATAACCAACCTAAATAAAAATGGGGATGTTAACATTAGACTACGATTAATTTTTTAAAGTTTTTGGTTATGTATCATTCTACTCAGAATCCCTGAGTAACACTATTGCACCATATCATACCACATCAGGACTACTCCTGTAACAGGACCTGTTCTTGTTATAGTCTGTGAGAAGTACTATGTAATACCTCAGGATTAATTTGTTATGAAAAAGTGGGGTTTGTCAGTATTTCTGAAAGACAGGAGAGAATGATAATGTGTAACAAAAGTCTGAATGAATTGCAGCATTTCCAGACTTTCTGAGAATATAGTTTTACAGGTGTTTCTTTAGATACTTTTCAAGATACCATAAGTATGGCCTTCAATAAGCCCTGACCGTGAAAGAATGAAGCAAACATTTACCTTCATACATGGTGAATAAACTTGTAGACTTCATAGGTTTCCTTTGTTTTAGCCTGAGAGATTAGCCAGATATTGCAGATTCATTTTTTCAGCTGAAGGCAGAACTGTTGATGTTTCAGGTATCTGTTTTCCTGCAGTGTTGCTTCTCTACTATGAACAGGCACAACAAGAATCACACAGAAGGAATCAGTTCATAGTGCTGAGACTAAGCTCTGCTAGCACTCCTCTTTGTGAGGTCTAGCCCTTCTTTGCCCAGTCCTGCACAGCTTTTTTGCTGCTTCCATCTGCTTGTTCACTGCTGCTACTCTGTTCATACCTCCTAGTGAACTTTGCTTTAGCCTCCCAGCTTTTGGCAGTTTTGTTCCGCCTCTTCTTTTTTTCCCCCCTCCCCAGTCACCTCTAGGGCCTAAATCTAACCAAAATGAAAAACATTTTTTATTCACCATATTAAGTAAGGTTTTATTTGATACGAAAATTGCTTACACTGCATTAAGTGAAGTAGATATAAAGATAGAAAGATGGGATTCAAGGTTTTGATCATTGAAAATGAGAAGACTACTGAACTCATGCTGGTGGGAAAAATATGGTGTGTCTTTCCTTCCCACTTTCCTACCCTGCCAAATATATGCATCTCCTACCCTACAAATTGTTTTTCATTGCCGTCTGTATATATGTGCTTTGCTCTTTCAAAGACCATAAAAAAGATTTCCATCATTAATCTGCAGAGGGTTTACCAGTTTGACTGTTCATTCCTTCTTTTGAAAGTTTATGCAATAAAAGAGTTGCTATAAATTGCATGATATAGGTCATCCTTAAAAGATGGATGAAAATAAATTTATATTAGTCCAGGCATTTATATGAATGTACAATGACCTCTTTGGCTTCATTAGTTCTAATACAGAAATGCCAGGGGTATAAATCTTCACATTTCAGCACATGCATGGTTCATTACCTGAGGTCAAGATGATGATTTCCTCCATAATGTTTAAGTATACAGTTAAGTACAGTCAAGTTTGTCACAGAAAAATATATTTTAGTCATATGTAAGAAACCAGATACTGGACTATACATGTGTATACATATATATATATATATATATATATATATAGCAAGTGTTAATTTCTGTCACTTGATAATTTTGACATCCTTCCCAATTCACTTTTCCAGTACATACTTCAGACATGCCTGTAAAATATTTTGAAGAATCATGAAACTGTACTGCAGCATGCCAGAATTTGGCAAGAATGAAGATTACTAAATAATCTGGTTACTGACATAAGCAGGATGACACCATGCTAAAAGTAAAAAGTACCAGGTGAGACTGGCTGAAGGACCGCAAATGGTTAGAAAGCACGGAGACAGTGAGGAAGTGACATTTCTGCTGAATGTTTTCTGTAGGATGTGACTGTGAAAATACTGTGTTTGTTAGTCTTCAGGAGGGAGTGATATATGAGTGTCTAGTGGAATGACCAATGGTGAAAGCAGGTAAAACCAAATGCTTACAATTTGATAGGAAAAAAACAAAACAGGAAAAGAAGAAAAAAAAAACAACAACAAACCAGAAGTATTTCTGGCAGTATGTTGCCTTTAACAAACCTGGTGTGGTGGGTTTTTTTGGGGTTTTTTTTTTTTTGTTTGGTTGGTTGGTTTTTTTTTGTTTTGTTTTGGGTTTTTTTGTTTTTTTTTTTAATTTGGTGTGCTTGACCTAAATAACAAATATTCCACATTAATGTTTTTGTCCAGATTCTCTCACGCCTTCAGCTCTTCTGACAACTGTTGATTTCATTCACATCCATTTAAGAATGTCACTCAAGAAGGTATGCAGAATTGGCTGTTCTGCCCATCATACTCAGCGAACAGATGGCAATTTCCCCATCCTCCCCTTCCCGAGCTCTTTGAAGGCTTTGGCTGGGAGAGCAAGTTGCTTTCTCAACTCTCAGAGAAAATACTTTTGTGTGGGGTAAAATAGCTCAACTCCTTTTTCTGCCTCACTGTAGTGCAGTGGTATGCTGCGGGGATGGGATGGGACGGGACCAATGTCTCACACTCCTGATGCAGAGCATGTGCAAGCAGCCATAAGTGGTGACTTCACCCGAGTGATGTGAGGAGCAGGGGCGCAGCAGTTTCTTCCCCTTGTTGCCTTGGCCAGAAGGAGCTGTGAGCCACAGGAAGGAAGGACAAATATCTGGCAGATATTACCCCGTAATATCTGAAGTGCTTTCTGTGGGCAAGACAGATGCAATGTTAGAGTCCAGTCCCTTCAAATGAGATGCTTTCTGGTACATGTGCAAACAAGAATACTGGTCTACACAAATAAAACTGAAGTACTCACTTGCAAGATCTTTTTAAGCAGTTTTGTGTGACAAGTAGCCCAAGTTACAAAGGTCCATTTTAAGTCCTAATGTCAGTCTTATGGTCTGCAAATCCAGGATTTTGGGCTTAAGTTTTTCATGCCAGTATGAAATTTGTATAATATTTAATTTTTCCACTTGACTCAGGATCATAGAGAAGTCTTTCTCATGAGACTGGTTTCACGTGTCTTGTTTTAGGCGAAGAGTTTTTCCTTGTTTTTGGAATTACGTCTTCAAATACTCCACAATGTGCATACTGTGAACATATGACCTCTCTGGCACTGGAAATAAAGCAGATGATAATCCAGAGAAGGGATTTTGGTGTGTTTAGCGAACGGCATAACATTGCTCTTCACTATATCATTTGCAGTGGTTTATTTTTACTGTTGATACAGTGTACAGTAATACACTGTAGGTGTTAAAGGAATGCTCTTTGTAGATAGCAAAGGAAAACTGAACTGGGCTTGTCTACCCAAACATGGCCACTAAAGGGATATTTGCAAAGGGGTTGTGTAACTCCACAGAGAAACAACACCCATTCTCCTCTTCCTCAGCAGCCTCTCCGTAAATCGTCTTTTAACTATGGGGGGGAGGTACTGTTTAAAAAAACTTTAAAAATTAAAGGAGAGTTTAGCATCTTCCAAAAAAAGTGCATCTTCTGGCGGAAAGGAAATGGAAATGAAAATAAATCAGTTTACAAATTGCTCTTAGTTCAACATCCCCCACTTCAACAGCCACGCCTATGCTAAAGTATCTGTCACTGTCATTTCTTTTAGCATGCGTCTCTTTCAGTCCTGCTGTCAAGCCTCCAGTTTGCTGATGACATTTTCCCTTTGCAGTGATGGGCATTTTGAATATGCAGAAACTGCAGTAATAAAGTGTAGTATGGATTTCAAGGGGATTAGTCCAAAGCAGCCATCAATAATTTCTGATCGGACAGAGGTGATAATTGAGGTAAGCTGTATAACTTGAAGATTTCAGTTTGGTTAAAATTGCCCTATTAGCTGCTTAATAGTGTTATTAGTCAAATAAATTAGGCTAGGATCTTCCAAATAACCTTGGCACTGTGTATATTAATTATGCTCGGTCCTGCACTACATCCACTCTAACAGTGCATTACCAGCAGAGATGGTTGTCATATTGCATAATATTCTGAAAGTGCTTGCTTTTGGGCAACAAAACATATTACAGATTTCAAATAGCAGAGCATAAATCTGTTTTCAGACAAACAAATGACAACAAATCTGGTGGTAATTTATGGTACAAATGGTAGAGAATTAACAGTGACTTTTTTTTGGATGTTTTCACTTAGAGCTATAATGACACAGCCTCCTTTTAGCTTGCAATCTTGCCAGACTGCTCAATTCATGCTCTCCATATCAATATGTTTCTAATGCACAAAGCACTAAATCAGTGCTTTTCAAGTTTAGAAACAGATTTTAGACATGGTCACTGACCACTTCAAAGTGCAACCATAAAAATGACCCTAGGGAAAGGCAGTAATTTTTCAGATGGTCATAAGAGCTGATTCTATTGCTGTTGAAATCAGTGACAAAAATCTATTATTGTATGATCTCTCAGCACCACATGCTTAGTGTCTCACAAGAGACATGTTCAGCACTATTCAGTATCTGACCTGGCATCTTAATATTCTAAGGAGAATCAAACACTAAAAATGCCTATACTTTATGATGAAATATATTTTTTTTAAAAAAAGCACCATTTAGACTGTTTCCTCTTCTCTTAAAAAAGACCCTCCAACACAACGATAACTTGTGGAGGTGGTTTGGAACACAGGAAAATGAAGATTTTAATACAAAATGTAAAAGCAAAATAGAAAAATAAACACACTTGGTGGAAGTGAATGCTCATTCCCAACATTAGAAAGCATCTGTATACTATCTGTACAAAGAATAAACATGTGTGCTGCCTTCTTAAGTATACAAAAGGATTTGTTTCCAGATAAAAGAAGGAAAATTATATTTTATATCTTAGTTTCATATTATGTAGCCCAGTACAAAAATATGTAAAATACAGATTGTAAGGCTTCATTTGTATATTTGCACAACCCAGTGAGAATGGCGGTATTTTTCTTCCAGCCTTTACTTAACGATGGCTACACAAGCACTTTGAATTTAAAAACTCTGTACTGTATGTAAAGTGAGGTGCGTGCTTTTACCGCTTGTCAAAACAATCCTGGAATCCCATTTTCCTTTAATAAAGTATAGTTTTGTCCTCCAGATGTATACTTGAATAAGATGTCATAGTCTGTTTTTGTTTAGGATTGCACCCTGCTGATGTTCTTAGGCAGCAAGAAAATTACCTTATTGAAACATATTGCTGGTAGTGGCTATAGTGCCAAATTTTGCATTGGTATTACACACATGACATATTCAGAGACCTTTGAGTAAGACCATGAATATCAAGTGATTGAAAAGATTATACAAGCTTTTTCTTCGGGTATAAAAGGTTGTGGTTCTGGATGAGTGTCTTTCAGATCAATATAATTATGTCATAAAAACATGTAACAAAATAGTTACTTTACAGCCTTTCACACTTGCCTGATTTCATACTAATTTTATTCTGAGTAAAATTGTTTTCCTAACATTAGTTGCACAGTTGTTATTTTAGAGGAGTGGGGGTTGTTTCTAAAATAGTTGCATAATTGTAGGCCCTTTGTTAATATGTGAATATCCAGATAGGTAATAGATACTTTACAATATTTGCTTTTCTACAGAAAAATACGTACACTTAAATTACAATCATGGAGTTACATAGCTGAATATTTACTCACAAACACACATACACAGTTTATTAAAATGTGCACCCAAATTCATATGTGCCTGTATGCACAATGGAATGAATGTACTCTTTATGAATCACATATAAACATTTTAAGAGTGCATATGTTAGTACTAAAATGAGGTAGTGTAGAGGTCTAGTTCACTTTGGGTAAAAATCCCTGAATTTCTGGCTGTAGCAGGTGTTTGGAAGCTGCAAGCAGTGTGATAATATTAAAAATTCATGATATCTGCATTAAAAGTGTTATTTGAATGTTGTATTTTTCCCTTAGACAAATTTAGTTATGCATGTGCTAGTTTTGTGACCCTACAGAGTGGTAATTCACTGCCAAAAATCATCAGAGGCAACAATTTGGCTGGCCTGGTTGGCAAAACACTGCCAGTCTAGGAAGTAAAGTTATGATACTAACTCCTGCTGGTCGCTGGATTGGCATCAGAGAGAGAAAGCTAGGATTAGAGAAAAGAGAATTAGAAATTTTAGGGGAATTTAGAAAAAGTTGAAAATAAAACTGATAAAACCACAGCTAGCTGCAGGTGAAGGGCAAAGTGCTGCCCAGAGTGGTTCCCATTAACGTTTCACATGCTAGAGAAGCAAGCCAAGCTATCAAGAACACCTGATTTTTTCATTTATTTTAAAGGAGCTGAGTTCTTCACAAGCAGTCACTCCTAATACCACAATGAAATAATTCCATAAAATGCTCATCTTACCCCAGCCAGTATTTAGCAAGATATGGATGGGTGCCCATAATACTACTTTGGGCTGCTCCAAAATTTGAAAAAGGGGTTTGAAACTGGATTCAGAAATTGCCAAAGGATCGTGGCCTTGGATCCCCAGGTTAAGCACCTGCTAGAACTTGTCTGATATCTAAACCCAAACTGTTATCTCAGATACGTTATCTGGTTCGGTCTCTGACAACTACTGGAGATGTTCCGTGTCGCTGTTTTCTAACAACCTTCCAACAGGAGCAGGGCATGCAGAACACCGAGGGCAAACCAGTATAAAACCTTCATCTTTGGATAAACAGGATTTTATGAAATGGTTTTCCATGATGCGTACAAACCTGACTCAATGCCCCAGGAAACCCTTTCCATAGCTTTGTTGCTATACACAGGCTGTAATGCCAGGAGAAAGGATGAGCTAGTCTTTGATTTTTCGTGAGAATTGTAACATTGCCATCAGCTTCTGTGGAATGGCTTTCTAGGTTTACCCCTCTGAACAGTTGCATTTATTCACATTACAGTACTATAGTGTTTCAAAGTACTAAATTATAATGAATTTATAGAACAAGGAAACATCTCATTTATTTGTTCACTCATCACATAACACAGATGTCCTCAACAGACTTAGCAGAGAAAAAAAAAGTTAAGATTCAGATGTAGGGTGGACTAGAAAGATTAAATATAGTTTAATGTGGCCTCCTCCAAAAGTATGGAATTTTAGAGGTACGACTTCCAGTTTAGTGAAATCCATTTTCATGTTTTGAAGTATTTTAAAAAACACATAGCTTCACTAAATTGCAATTTCTGTGCTATCTTTGCCCTTTTATTTGGACTACTTATTTACACCAAGTATCCTCTAGCTATCTCCTACATCTCCTTTGTATCTGAACTCTGAAAAAGAAAATTGTATACTAATATATGCAGTAGGGGAATAAATATGATGAATTAGAGACAGCCAGATGAAGATGAGTCAGCAACACGCCCTTGCGGCAAAGAAGGCTAATGGTATCCTAGGCTGTGTTAGACAAAGTACTGCCAGAGGCTGGAGGGAGTTGATCCTTCTCCTCTTCTCAGCACTGGTGAGGCCACATCTGGAGTACTGTGTCCAGTTCTGGTCTCCTCAGTACAAGAGAGACATGGACATACTGTAGAGAGTCCAGTGAAGTGCCACAAAGATGATTGAGGGACTGGAGCACCTCTTATGAGGAAAGGCTGAGAGAGCTGGGACTGTTTACCCTAGAGAAGAAAAGGCTCAGGGGGAAACTTGTTAATGTATAAAAATGCCTGGAGGGAGGGTGCAAAGAGGATGGAGCCAGGCTTTTTTCAGTGGTGCCCAGTGAACAGGATAAGAGGCAATGGACACAAACTGAAACACAGGAGATGCTGTCTGAAAATCAGGAAACATTTTTTTTCTGTAAGGATGACTGAGCACTGGCACAAGTTGGCCAGGAAGGTTGTGGAGTCTCCATCCTTAAAGATACTCAAAAACCATGTTGACATGGTCCTGGGCAACTGGCATTAAGTTGCCCTGCTTGATCTGGGGCAGATTGGACAAGATAAGCTGCAGAGATACCTTCCAACATTAAGCCTTCTGCAATTCCGTGATTCTGTGAAAAAGCAAAAAAGCAAGCATGAAAAAGGACTGTCTGAAGAAAAGTAACAATGAAAAAGGAAAAGAAGCAGAACAACAGACTGGCTTAGTCAGAGCATGGGCTAAACTCTGTCGTTCAGCAATGAACATGTTAAGTTTGAATGAAAAGGAAAATGTCAAGGAGCCTGCTTACATCATACTGTGAAGCAGTAAAGGGCAAAATGGGCTGACCGCTTGTCCTGCCTATATTCATGGGTGATGGGATGATCAAAAGTGTGCAGCCTCACCACCTCTAAAAGAAGAAACTCCAGGCCTTTTCAAGGACTTCTACGTGTCCATCATTAGAATCATAGAATCATAGAACGGTTTGGGTTGGAAGGGGCCTTAAAGATCATCTAGTTCCAACCCTCCTGCCATGGGCAGGGACACCTTTCCACTAGACCAGGTTGCTCAGAGCCCCATCCAACCTGGCCTTGAACACTTCCAGGGAGGGGGCAGCCACAACTTGGCAACCTGTTCCAGTGTCTCACCACCCTCACAGTAAAGAGGGTGAGCCTGCAGGTCAGATGCATAAAACCCTGCCCTTGCTTGGTCCTGCTGTCCATGAGCTTTCTCGTTAAGAATGAGACAGGCACACTGTTTATGTCCTTACCCTGTGTTGTGTCAGCACAACCAGATGTGACAAAGGTAAGGGCATTCTGGGACTACCGTCACTTTGTTAGAAAGGCCTCTGATGGGAGCAGGAATGAAGGCAAGGATCAGTGTTTCAGAAGCAGTGATCTTCTCTTTCACCTCACATGTTTTACCCTAACTCCATCTATTCTGACTTGCAGAAGCAAGAAAGGACTGGCTCTCGCTTAAGTGTGTAAGGCCAAGGGACACCATTAGACCTGATAGCCCAGCCTTCTGCATAGTATAGGACATAATGTTGTCCCCCCTCCCACAGAGTAAATCTCTGTGCCGAATGAAGAACTCAGGCTTACGCTGAGATGTTTTGTACAGGACTGGCTTTTGCCTTTATGATATTGTTTACTTTAGAACTACTGTTATAGACTAACTTAATATACAGTGTGCTTTCTTTTTCTGATAATAAGGCTCAATCATCTCGGTCACTGATTTAAACAGGACTTAGGCTGTATGTAGAAACGCTACAAGTTCCCAGGTTGACTCATTCTTTGCTTTCTATTTTATACAATCTGAGCTCCTGCCTTCATTAGAACTGTCTTCACCCATACATTCTTACAGTGGTTATTTTTTTTTTTGCTATCCAGTGGATGGTATGGGGCAAAATATAGCATCTGCACCACATGGACTGAGGAAATAATCGTGAAGACCTTTAATGGTGATGGCTCAAATGCCTCACAGGTTCCATGGAACAGCCCGAGTTCCTTCATGTCCTTAGATGTTGGGCCAGCCCTTCATTTTTATGTCATTGTCATACATTTTCTTTCCCTGACTATCGTTCCACCAAGCTGCTCATGGAGACATATCTTTGCTATGCAATATTTGTGGACAGCAAGAATTAATAATGTCATTAGGTTTCCCACCATTGTACTTCCTGCACTGTTATGCGTTCACTACTTTACAAAGCATGACCTACTATGCTCCCTGCTTCTGTAGATGTGGAAATGATTCCTTTAAACATCCTCCCCTTATAAAAGGGGATCACTTCCCTGTATTTATTTCCCTTGGAAGTGTGTACATCAACTGTAATATCAACCCTTGTGCATTTATTATTCCATTACATTCATTTTATATAAATTTAAGTTCCTCCTCACTTCCTCTACAGCAAGGAGATCAATGCAGTACATGACAATTTTATTACATCAGTGTATTAATTTCCTTTATAAAAGTAAATCAATCTACTCCCCCACAAGAATGTACCCATAGATCACTGCATTATGTTAACTCCTTGCATAAATAAAGACTGTATCATTTTGCTCACTTACTCTACAGGTAGATGTGAAAATATTCTCCTTTACATGATATATACAGAGGTATAAACATATATGGTATTTTACTCCTCGTCACTTCATTCAGTGGCTAAGATGGCTTATTTCTTCATAGCAGAATGATGATTCTCTAGAGAGCTGCACTAGTTTTTGCAGGACTTTGGACAAAACATACATATACACTCTGCAGCTCATCTCCCTCTTTCCCTGCTTTTGCTGCCTTTCTCCTTTTTCTCTTCCCCCCTCCCCCCCCCCCCCTCCTTAGCTTTCCCTTGCCGTTTATCTTATTGTGTTTGCTTATTTGGTTTTGTTTATCTCGCAGTTTTGCTGAGAATTTAAATGATGGCTGAGAACAGCAGCAGAAATGGGGATCTGGACCTGAAAAATACCTTTCCTACCACCTCTGTGCTGGCCTCTCATTTTCATTTAAATACCCTGTCCTGTTTGAGCAGGCTCAGTGATGGCACTCACTGAGGAATCAGCCTTCCTTACTGTACTGTGCTTCACCACATGTGAGTTGCACCCTTCCCTTTGCTGTAACTCCTTCATGTCAGTGGATGTGGCCAGTCCTCCATGGCACGCAACAAAAAGGGGAGCCAATGAAAGCATATTCCTCTCCTTGAATCTTCTCTTTCCTTTCTACCTCTCTGCCTGCTTCTCCAAGCCTTCCTTAAGCTCAGTCCAGTACAAGTACACTCCTAAATACATATTTCTGTTACATAGACCTGGATCTGAGTTAATACAGATTGATTAAATGTATTAGAGGAAAAACAGCTATAAAAGGGATAAAACTAAGCACCCAAAGAAAACATCAAAGTCAAGCAACCAAACAAAACCCCCAGTCCTTACACGGCTCTCAAGGGCTGCACATAGTCTGCCCAGGATTTTCTTTTATCCCGAGTTTACTGCATGCTCCCTTGTGTCTCCTTCCTGCTCCGTGAAAGGTCATATGGCAGCATGATGCCCTCTCTGCATCTCTTTCTTCTCCAAGCTTAGGTCCAATGATTTCAGCATGTTTCAGACGCAAATTGTTCTAAGTGTTCTGAGATCTGTGGAAATTTAATACTTGCATTTCTTTATATTTTGGAAACTGTCAGGGAAAGGTCTGCTCTGTTGCAAATTCTTCCAGCGTTTCCAGTACAAATACTCAACTATGCTTTTGCTGATTACAACATGCAAATTACAGTCACTCATACTGTATCTTGTTTTAGTTTTGTTCGCACTGTTGCAGTTTGATAGTGTGATATTTCTACACCTGAAATTCTGACAATCTTTTTGTTTGGTTGGTTTTAGCCCTTAGCAGTCCCTCACAGGTAGAGGGAAAAAGTTTCTTTGTGATTAGCATTGTGATTCTCTTCAGGCAAGTACTGCAGGGTCTGAGGAAGAGGAATATATTCACAGGGAGACATTAATCACATCACTTAAACTTTTATAATGTTTTACAGCAGTATTGATAAAATTGCACTAAAACTGGGGAGGCTTTTTTCTGATCTCTTTCCTTTAAAGTCTATCTGCGTACAGAAGCAACAGGCAACATGGAAAGCCAGAAGCACTCCCGTCCCTTTATCCTTCTAACAAGGCGGTGGGCATAGAAGAGGGTCCTAAACAGCACTTGAAGGCCTTCTAGCTGTTCTGTTTCTATAACTGTCTGCAACTGATTATTTTTTAAGTAGCCACTTCTGTTGGTGGGTAACCTCTGCCTTCCCCATTCATGCCATGTCAAAACAAACAAACAAACAAAACCCACTAAGAAATGTGATCAGGAACCTCACCTGCTTTTTTGTGGTGTTTTAGCTGACTGATCTGCCTTGCGCTGTATTTTCAAAGTACCATTCTGCCTAATTCATAGAGACAACCAAATTATCCACTCAGTGCAGTAATTGGTAAAGTAGCTGAGCTGTCCCTGCAAAAGACACGAGAGCACTTGTGGGCAAGGTGTGCAGAAGTGCCACACAGGGATCAGAGCCCCCAAAAGCCACTGCACCCCCGACCTGGAGCCCCTGGTCCACATGCGGTGTGAAAGCGAGCAAAGAGAGGAAGGTAAAAAACAGAAAAAGAAGGTCCGTGCGGCTTTGTCTGGAGAGGGAGTTAAAAAAACAAACAGAAACCAACAACCTACAAAAGACAAACATTCTACTAAAAAACTACAAGGCAAGTTCAAGCATTGGGGCCCTCACAGTAGGAAACTGGTCACATGGGTAACATAATGAAATTTTACTGCAAAATATCCTTTTTTTTCTTATTTGAAAAGACAAATTATTAGCATTTTTAAACAATTTCAATATGTTTAATGGCTGAAAGTTAAGCTCAAACTGTTCCGCTTACTGAATAAAGTGCTAGGTCTGTAAACAGGAATCTTAAGTTACCCCAAGAGTACACTCATTTTAAATTTTACTTGAAAGCGGGATGTACGTTTATTACAATTTCAAACAAAATGCTAATGCCATTAAACAAATGAGGTTTAGGCAAATTAACTGCATTTTAATATTCTGAAAGCCTATGATATAGGACATTGTGTTACGAAACATTGGCTAGAAGTATCAGTTGCAAGTGGGATTTTCATTGCTGTGAATCTCAGGAGAATATTTGTAATTAGTATCATTTGCCTAATACTTCAGGTTAATTAGAATATTTAATTGAATAGCTGTAATCTTCAGAGATGACTATATTATGATCAAATTAGTACCATCACAGCACACGCTGATCACTGCTGCAGCCTGCCTCACTTCTGCTAGCTATTCAGCCCTCTGGAGCGTTCAGCAACATAAGAAAAAATCTGTTTCTTACACTTTTGAATTTTAATGATCCATTTGAACTCTGCCATCAACATTTAATTATTCTAGAAAAAAAAAAGTCCCAACCATGGCTCCCATATGGCATGTTGGCAAATACACTTGCCCACATTGGAGTCTGCACCTCTCCAGCAGCTCTGTGAAGAGATTTAGCTTTTTTTTTTTTTTTGAATTCAAGAAGGTCTTTTTTAATAGTGTTTGCAAATACAGACCATATGAAGCTTCACAGAAAAGGTTACTAGGATACTATTGAAACACTATTAGGAACAGATGAATTGATTTTTAGAATGTTACAATGGATTTAATCCTGTAACGTCTACTACTGGACTTTTGTATTGTATCCAAAAGGTTTGAAGGAGTCAGGTGCCTCTGTAACTAAACCTTGTTAGCTAGAAATGCAATTAATTTTGGGGGGAGAAGGGTAAAGGAGGAGAGGTAGAACGGATGGAGTGTGCATACTAAAGTCTTTGTAGCCAAATCACAGATGCCGAGTTCCTGACCTAACCAGTTGCTGTTGTTTCTTTTTCTATAAATACATATACTTAGCAGCTGAGGATATTCTAGGGGTTAAGCATTCACCACTGTGGAAACACTAGGGCCGAAATCCTGTTACGTTAAACTAGCTAGGTCTCCCCACCCAATTCCTCTCTCATCGCATAAGGGTATCACAAAAAACAAATGTCAAGAGAGTAAGCTGGGCATGCTACAAAGGACGTTGTTTACACAGAGGGGTCCCAGGGCTCAGAAAAGCTTTGCTCCTTCTCCCCACCTCCCGAAGCTGCTTCAGGATATGCAGCTTAAGCAGCCAGTTCTGTACAATTCTGTACACCAGCAGTGTAAAAACTGATACTGGCTTTAAAATTCAGAATGCTCTTTTGAAACTGATGCTATGCTGCAAATTTGTCCACAATGAATTATTACTATCTCGAGAAGGGTGGGGAGGAGGGAGAGGGATCCGTTTTAAGAGAAATACTCTAACCTGCTGCCTGCAAGTATGAAGAACAGAAATATTTCCAGTTTTTCAGCTGACAGAAACATAATGCTACACTATACTTCTTCAGTGTGACTGTACAGTGTGGTGCATAAAGCTGAGACTTAAGGCTCAAATCTGAAGTGTTGCTGTCCTACAGAAGACAGTAAACTAACAAAATCTTCATGGTTCTTCACAGGACCATCTCACCTGTTGACAAGGAAGTGTATAAAAGAAGCTTACAAATATTTCAGGGAACTAAGATGGACACAAGGCAGTGTAAGTAGGTCCTGCATGAAAAGTTCATCGCTTTCAGTAGGTAGGTAGGTAAAGTTACCACCACCACTATTATTAAAAAAGAATAGAAACAATTTTCAAGAATGCTTTTTGAAAATATTCTCCATACTGGTAAGAAGCACATCTTTCCCTTGAAATTTTGAATGGATTTTGTTTTACTACATTGTAAGCACCATATTTTATTTATGCACTTATAAATATTTATTTATGCACTTAAAAATAGCCATTTCTGTATTGAAAAACTGTAAGAAATGCAAAAATGTTCAGTTTCATTATGAAAGACATTTACATTTGTCTCATCCCCTCTCAGAAAATTTGCCTGGTTTCAAGTTTGCTGTAAGGTATGAAAATCCTTGATCAGCTAACTTAAATCAGGGTTAGTTTAGCATTGCATTAAAAATATGTTGCTCACCTTTGGTGTCCAATAGATGTTTCATTCATACTCAGTAAAAATTAGTTAGATATAAAAAGGCAGTCCTGTCAAATCATTGCCATTAAAATGAAATTATAAAAGCTACAAATCCTACATTTAAAAATGAATGTTAAGATTTTAGTCACCTCTTTTATTTTTCATCTTTAAAAACTAAGCAGGAAAAGATATTTAATTTCCAGAAAAGGAAGAAAGCTTTCTGTCTGGGCTAAATTTGTCTTCTACTAAATAACGACAATAATATCAGTCAGCATTAGACAATAATATAGTCTTCCTCAAATCTAAAATACATTGAAACAGGGCAAAGAAAGAAGTTGTAATCCTAGGAAGAAAGCTTTATTATCTAAGCTTTTATTTTCATCCACCTCCCAAATGATGATTTAATATCCATTCTTAATATGCAGTTTAAAAAGCACCTTGAGAATTCACTTTAATAGCTAGTGTACTGCATAATTGTGGGTTTTCTTGTAAGAAAGCTTGCAAAGTTGCTGATTACAGAAAGAGATGAAGAGTGCTGTAAGTACCCAGATCTATATATTGTGCTGCCATGAAAACAGGTCTTAAAAACCTCCTCACAAAACCTGCTTTATATGCTGTATTATCCTTTTTTCTTGTTTTTAATATATCTCTCTCTTAAAATATATATTTACTTCTGCATTTTGCAAGCATCTGCTACCAGCAGCTATAAGCAATCACTAATCTTGAATAGCAGCATTGTGATGTAGTGTTTCCTTCACAGAGGTGCTCCCTGAACACGAAAAACTCCTTTAGAATTAAAAAATCTGCTCCACTAATTGTAGAACAAATTTTCAACAGCCCTCTTTGAGAATCCCAGCTCTAAGTATTCTCCCATCTATTAAACAGATGGCAGATAAGATTGTAAACATATTTGCTTCATATTGAATAGATAGTTTCTGGCATAATACTAATTAACAAATTAAATGACTGACTTTCTGCATCACATTAGAGTTAAAACCACTTTGTAAGTTTGTCTTTGGTAGTTATTTACTTTGACAATAGCATGCAGTGAAAAACTGTTAAATGTTTTCTTAGCAACATTATGCATTGAGTAGTTTTCTTTTTTAAAACTCCATATTTTATTATAATTCATTTGACTTTCATTACAGTCACTCATTACAAAATGTATGTGCATTTAATCCATTTCCAAGGGCTGCATATTTTTCCGATCCTATTCTGTATCACAATGATAATGTCTTTGGTCTATGCAAGTATGCATGAAATTTAGGCATTGTCTTTACTCATTTTCTGACAGTTTAGCACGGACTGTTCTGAAAGGAGGAAAGCTGACAAAATGCTAACAGTGGCAGATAAGAATATGGAGAAGGTTTCATTTTCCTTCCTTCAAAGAATTTGCATTGTGACTATCTGTTTTATTATAAGTACAAATAGGATCATCTCCATGATGATGGCATGCTATGCTATGATGTGAGATTAATTCATATCTTCTTTGTTCTCTTCATTAATTCATGTAGAAAGCTGGTCATACCAGCAATTCTAATTCCAAATTTCCTTTCCACTAGGCTATCATCAAAGCAGAGAAAACAAATGCATTTCCCTTTTTGGTTTTGGAAATATTAGAGCAAAGAAAAAAAGAATTTACTTTCAAAACCAAACTTGTCATCTGTTGGTGAAAATAATATTTTCATCGTCCAACTGTAAATATACACAAAATGGTTGCAGAACTCACAGAAGAATGGCAAATTTAAAACTGTCTTTCAGATGAATTTTTTTTCAAACAAAACAAACCAAATAGCTGAAACAAAATATAACATTTTGAAACTTTGGACCCCACAATAAAATTTCTTCAAGAACACAACTGTAAATGCTGAAACAGGTCAAATTCATTTAATTTCCCTTAGAGGTATAATAACAGTAAACAGTTACATGAATAAGGTGATTCATTCGTATATGTTACAGCTGATGCCCAATGTTACTCAAAGATTAAAATACACCATAGAAGGCAAAGATGATAGACACCTCTTCCCCCTCCTCTCCCTCCCCTCTTCACGGCAGCTAACAGTAGAAAAAAACAGGATTTTTTTTCAAATAACCAGAGCATGTTGGTAGCAGTGCTGAAAAGCAGTCATGCTCCAAATGCAAAACTTCTTGCATGAAAGGCTAGGTACCGTTTAAAAAAAGCAAACTTAAACAAACATATATATAACTGTGAGAAAGCTTTGAAATTATGAGCGTTGTTTTCTTCTGTCATTTTCAAAAATATAAACTACCTATTTTGACATGTAAATTCAGTTAAAATTACCTGAAAATGGCCAAAATTAAAGTGAAACCTTTCAAAAATTATTGGAAAAAATACTCAAGTTGGCTATTATCGAAAGTTGATTTTTCTTCATGACCTATTTTTCAGAAGTCAACTTCTTATCCTCTCTGGATATGACAAAACACTGAAATCTGAGCAAGTCTCACACAACAGAAAACTGTTTTCTCACTTGCTCTAGTTATTAGTTATATTATGGGCAATAATATTTCATATTTCACATTAGTATTTCCTATTATATCACATTCTATTTAGTAATCCAGTTGTTCTAAGTATATTGTGATGCATTTTGTGTTTTAAGTATCTTTGTTCTCTTCTGTATCATGCTAGGAAAAACTAAAAGCTGAAATTTCTCGAACAATGTAAGAGTTTTAGCCAAACATCTTCCAGTTAAATCGCTAGCCCTGATTTCAAGGATCAGATATATGCCTCCAGGAATAACCACATATTTATTATCTACAACTACAGCCTGATTTTGCTATTGGTGGGCTTAAAGTCAGTGTTGTGAATCATCCTATTTGACTTTCCTACTGGAAAAGAAATCAAGCACATGCATACTTCTCCTTCAGTTTAGGACATGGTATTCCATCGGCTTATCCACCAAATCAAGAGAGCTTTTCTGAGAAATTATGAAGCATTGAGCTTCAGATCCCTTACATATTTTTTTTCCTGGATGAAATCAGGAAAATATAATTTCATATGGCTGCAGTACAAATTCATAACCATTAGAAACCATAATTCATAACCATTATAATCTTGTGGTGTAGCCTTCCTGTAAGAGTAACACTGCATATATAGTGTGGCACCATTGCAGAGACACTGTCTGAAATCCCAGAGGCATTTTACCTGTGTTAAGATAGCACTCAGGTTCAATTAAGCAGCAATCTTCTTATTCAGGGCTACTTAACTCTGGTACAGTTGTGCGTCAGTATAACTATATTGCTTCTGGTTCTGGAGCTACACTGGATGTAGCTTATCACTATTTGTTCTCCAGGAAGGCAGGCTGATGCAAAATGCAGTCTACTTCAGGAACACGAAAACACAAGCTGATTTGAAATCAGTCTTTTTTACCCTATATTGCCTTAACCCCTTACACATGCAACTTCTTGAGGTGCACCAAATGTACCTTATGGCAGTTTAGAATCAAATGCTCAATGCCTGAACAGTTATGGGTGAAAAAAATAATTTACATTTTGATCTTTAAGAATAATTTAGGTTGGGAACCTAAATTCCTCCACATCTGGAGGTATCTAGTCCACCTTCCTGCCCAAAGCAGGGCTAACATTCAGATTATGTCTTATTTGCCATGGCCTCGTACAATCAAGTTTTGAATATGTCTAAGACGAAGCTTTCATAACTTCCTGGGGCAACCTGTGCCATTGCTTAATGCCTCTCACAGCATAGAATTGTTTCCTTATGTCTAAATGGAATTTCCCTTGCTGAAATTCCCTTGGGTTGCTGACTATGCTTTTGCTAATGTAGCCCAGTTTGTTATGGGCCTATGAGAAAATAAAGCATATTCAGTTTGCTGCTGAGGACCTTCAAATCCTTTTCTGCAAAACTGTTTGCTAGTCAACCTGCACCCAGCATGTAGTGTTGCCTGGAGTTAGTCTGTCTCAGGCGCAGGACTTTATCTTTTTTGAACTTCATGAAGTTCCTGTAGCTCCATTCTTCCATTTTGTCCCAGTCTGTCTTGAGGATGGTCCTGTCCTCCAGTTATCCACTGCTTCCCTTTATTTGAAGCCTTTTATGAAGTTTATGAGCACGTGTTCTGTCCTGTTGCCCAGGTCACAGGTGGAGACATTAAACAGCATCAGCCCCAGTGCTGATGCCTGAGGATGCCTGGTTGGTTGGACTTGATGATCTTAAAGGTCCTTTCCAACCAAAATGATTCTATGATTAACCAGACACCAATTACACTCTGAATCATTGGCCAATACCTTTTGATCCTGATGTCCGAGACAGTTTTCCATGCTCCCATGCCCTTATACTCTATTACGTCCTCAGTTCAGCTAGAAGGAGACTGTGTCAAAAGCCTAGCTAAATTCAAGGTAAACAAATACCACTTCCCTCCCCTCATCTACAGATCCAGTCAGAGAAGGCAGCCAGGTTGGTCAAGTACCACTCGTCCATGCTAATAAATGCTGACTGTTCCCAGTCATTCCTTGTCCTTCAGGTCCCTGAATACAGCTGTCATGAGGACTTCCTCCATAATCTTTCCAGGACTAAGACTTTACAGCCCACCATTCCCTGGGTTTGCCTTTCTGCCTTAAAGGTGGATGTAATATTTACCTTTTTTTTGCCACAGCTTTTCAGTAATGATGGAGAATGACTTCACAATGACATTGGGAAGCTGCCTCAGAACTGCTGGATGCATCTCATCCAGTCCTACAGATACATCCAATTTATGGAGTAGTCCCAAACTTGGCCATCCTCTACTGCAGATAGTAGTTCTCGCTCTTGAACTCTGCCACTAGAGACATGGGAGGCCCAAAAGCAGATGTACCATCCCAAGGCAGAGAGTAATTTTCATTTTTTTCCATGTGATACATTGCTTTAATGACCCTCCATATTCCTTAGTGGGCCCATTTTTTCCTTAGTCTCCTGATGTACCTAAAGAAGCTCATGCCATTTCCAGTTCTAACTAGTCAAGGTATGGCCATCGAAATTGCATTGCTGCAGGTGCACATGTTTCTCTATTCCTCCTAGGTAGCCTGTCCATGCTTCTACCCTCCATATGCATCGATTTGCATCTGAATTCAGTTAGAATTAGTGTTTCTGAATAAAAAATAGTACATAGCCTAAAAGAAGGAAAGAAAAAGAGGAAAAAAAAAGATTTTTTTAAAGTAACTGAGGTATTTTCAGTCTGCTTTCTGTAGTTCTCAGGTTCCAGCTTGAAGCCTTTGATAAATCTCAGTTTGGTCAATGCAATTTGTACTGTCTCACTCAAAGTAATTGTTTATTTGCACCTTTTAAGGTAAGGTTAATCAATGAGAAAAACTGAATTTAGTTTATTATCAAACAGTTCTACAATGGTCTAGGAAGATCAGGCGTAAATCTACCAGAAATTCCTGTCTTGTATGGGTTATGTGTTCCCATTTAGAATGAATTCAAGCCTCTATATAACCTATATGAGCCTGTATGAGTTTATAATATACAGAAGAAAAAGTTTGATGTGTGGCTGAAGAAAAATTAAAGAGAAATTCCTGGTATGCATCAAAATACATCTCCTAACAGTCTGTTAGTTAAAGTTCTTCCACTTTTTGTTTTCTGTTTTGTTTATAGTTATTTTTTATATTATTAGTTATGACTGGGGACTCATAAAAAATCATGCAAAATTCAGGTGCTAGATTATTAACTTTGTGGAACACAGACTGTCTTATAACAGAGGGAAATTACTTGGGTAACTTGTTTCTACCTTATTCCCACTATGAATAGCATTTGACACACAGAAAAGATTAAAATATTGAAGGCTCATGATTCAGGTTGCAAGACTGAGCACTCAAAACACCGAACACAGAGAATCTCTTGCCCACAAGATTTTACTCTGTTTCTGTTACTTGTATGTAGAATAGCATATTCTTCAACTCTGTGATTACGCACTCTTTTTTCTACAAGGCCTAGGATAAGTAATGCTCAAATAATGAGAAGATACTTAACATATTACTTCTCTGTATGCGACTCCCAAATGTTATTGCATATATTACCTCTGAAGACATAATTACTTATTACCTCTTTGGATTTTCTCATAGCAATGGTATATGAATAGTTCTTTGAGATTCATTAACTTCTTGTGAGATACATGGTTCTTTATTATTTCCATTCTACTTAGAGATAGCTAATGCTCAATAAGATTAAGTCACAGTGTGAGATTATCTGCTACTTTTAATGTCTTGATTTGAGATGCAGAGCATCTAAAATTATCAGTTCTAGGCACAGCTCTATTCAAGCCCCATTATCTGCAGTTTCAAGTTGTCCTCTGAAAAGAAGGACAATACCTTTAACAACTCATTGGAATATATATTTCAATTGACTTGACTTGCATCATGTGGAAACTGCCAGCAGCAGAGTCTAATCCTATATGGTAGTACTCAGTTTACTCATAAGAGCTAGTCACCTCATCTAGAAATAACAGAGGTGAGAAGACAGCCTTTTCCATTGCATTCTCCTGATTCAGAAGACAAATGTCCAGAAGAAAGAGCAATTAATGGCTGCACCAAGTTCTCACACATGCAAGGAAGCTGAATTATAGCTGCACAGACAGCCATTAGTTCTGAGTTTTGCTTCTTTGAAAAGTAATACCTTGAAAACTTCGTAATATTTCAAGTGGATTATATGTGAAATTACAATTTGAAACAAAAGCAAAACATTCTGTCTTGTTCTAATGTAACAAAACACTGGTCTTCAGCAGGACAGAATTTCTACATCCATTGCATCTAAGTTACAGTCATTAGCAGACATTTCTCAGCAACAGGTTATTTGTTTGGATTAGCACTAGAGCAGGACTGGTTTCTTGAGAACATTTGCAGTGGCATGACGTGACTCAGAGAGCTTCAACTTTGTTTTCCTGTGGATTTGGAAATGAGGTGTAGAGAGGAATTGTCTCACCTTTCCTTGAAGTATGATCCCTTTCCTCTTACTCTTCTGGCCTGTCCTTTCCACACTTGTATCTGTCAATGGTTCCTCATCCTATTTTTTACTCACATTTAGTCAATTTCAGGCTTCATGCTTTTCATCCCCATGTAGTCTTCTTGCTCAAACAGCCCTCTTCTCATTCCTTCAAGTTATTCCATTCAGTATATTATCCCATAACTGGCTTGCTCCTTCTTCTACTCATCTAGTAAGCTTCCAGGCCACATCGCTGACCCATCATTTGTTTCTCATTGGCTTCCTCCCTTATGCAAATACCATCCTCTCCCTCAAATTACCTATCCCAACTCTGCCCAGTTCATGCCAGTTATCCCATTTATTGCTGTCATAGGATAAAGGTATCTAAATCTGAAGCCCAGTGTCCTTGCTTAGATAGCCCTTGCTTCTACCTGCTCACAAACTAAAATTTCCAGCTTCACTTTGAAAACTTGCATGCACCTTCTATGCTGAAAACTACAACATACAATCTTTGTGGTCAAGTTAAATTATTATAAAAACAGTACATGGGGTAATGTACTGTACACTGTATATTGATCAATCTCTTTGTATTAATGATGCTGATCTTACAAAGCGCTTATAAATGTGCTTAACTCTCAGCATTCCAAATAGACTCAGTAGAAGTAGCAAGTTAAGGTCAATGGTAAATAATATTTCTGTTCAGATACTCAGCTGTGAAACATTTAAAATAGAAAATTTCAAAAATGTTTTTACTGTTAAATTAAGCTCAACAGAATTTCCAGTCCATTATACCATTTTACATGAAATTTATTATCATGGAGTACAAGGGAGTTTTATAAACATATATATAAAAATGTATTTATATTTTCTCTTTATGTACATGTGGTCCCAAAGCATCACACAAGTTATTAGTTCACTGAAAAGCATATTTCCAAAAGAACAGCTTAAAAATGTTGCAAGTAAATAATATAAACTTTTTGCAGATATATATGTTAAATTCAGTCAAAAATAGAAAAAGAGCATGCAGATTCAGATTCATTTCTGACAACTGAAATGTGTTGTTTAAACCAAGTGAAACATATATTAAGGTTGTCCTGATATATCCGGACCTTGTTTAAATGCTGACTACCTGAAATGTTTTTGGAGAGAAATTGCCCTGTAAGATTCACAGCCCAAAATCCTGAATCGGCTTGAGAGGTCAGCTCACTTAGGCCGCAGTTTAGAGAAGACTGCAGCGTGCTGGATGTTTAGTTCTGAACTGTACTTCTGCATCTTTTCAGGTTTTTCTGTCATTCCTGTAGCCTGAATATTTTTACTTCTAGCGTTTTCCATAAAGGCAGATCTCGTGACATGCAAGTTGCTGGGAGACTGTAGGAAAGCAGGACTATTTTGTGGATACCTTCAGCTGCATACATTTGACGCCCGGATCTGCTGTGATCCTAATCCAGATTATGCGACCAACTAATCATTGATTACTCCACTACTTCTGAATTTATGTTTTTTCTCTTTTGGAGATGCTTCAGCCACTGGTGGGGCTACTTTTGCACAAGGTCTTGACTCACCTGTCTAATGTATCTAGTTACAGACAGGAAAAAAATTCTTGGCAAGAACCCTTGGCTCTTTTCAGCTTCTAAGTACCTTTGCAAATCTGTCTGTCGGGCCTCAGTGATGCAAAACATATAGTATGAACAGGTCCATTTATTTTCAGTGCAACAATTTAGCTTGTTTTCAAGTCTCATGGAAATTAATCATGGGCATAAATGCATTGGCTGTGCAGGAATGGATTGTTGAATTGCATTAAAAACATTTTGGTAATGAATCTAATTATGCTGTTGCTCACCACATGTAGGAGGGAGTCAATGTGTAGGTAAGACTGTTCAACTGAGGCAAGGTTTTGACCCGTTAACTTCATGCAGAAAACATGCCTCTCTCCTTGCATTGTTCCATTTACACAGAACTGAGTATCCGCACATGGAACAACTGGTGATATAGTACCCTGACAACACAAGGCTTCCCTAGAGGAGGGAGTGAACTCATTATCCTTTCAACTATGGTCAGTGTTACAAGGTGAAGGACCTTTTAAGAACCTTCCTTCTTTTTGTTTCTTCCCCTCCCCTTATCTCTAGGTCAAAATTATCAAGCAATGATTCCCTTTCAGAACCATGATAGACAACATTTCTTATTATGTTTAATGACTATGAGAAATATGATTTCCATATATCAACGAATAATATTTAATCATATTACTGTAAATAGCAATAATCTATTAACATATGAAATGACTTTTAAAAACTCAGTACTTGAACCTAAATTAAGAATTAGACAACTCAAAAAAGTGTAAAGTGTATCTCTTAAAAGTTGTCAAGTATTAAATTATTTTTTACAAGCTGAATGAAAACCAAGTTAGTCTAGGGAAAAAAGATATTTACTCAGTATTGTATGTCATCTGCCCTTAAGATTTTCCATAAAGAAAAATAACACCATTTATGACATATTTTACTATGACATAGATGTCACAATAACAAAGTCTATCGGACATAAGATAAAATATAAAAGAAATATAGAAGTTTCGATATTTAAAGTGTTGCAAAGTCAGATTCTAATTTTGGAAATGTCTTGCTCATCTTCACAAATACAGAATTTTTTATTTTGAAAATAAAATAAGTTTTGGAATATAAAGCCTCAGGAACTAGAAAGCTTGTGTTGCAAATTGATCTTTTGTTCATTTTAATAGGAAGGTGTTCCATTGGTTATGCATTCAGTATATTGTAGAAAGGGAAATTATGCCTGGCACTTGAAAATACTTTCACACATTGCCCACCCAGACAAGAACCAGGCATTGCTGCTGATCGAACAGCAAGGTTTCACACTGATTTCAGTGTGCTTTGGATTTTATCCTTCATACATAAAATAGATTTGTGTATGGATATTGGATGGGAAATTCTTTCTGGTCTTTAGGTTTCATAAAGAAAACCTTCAGTAAGAGCCAGGGGCTGTGATAATGAGATGAGGCAGATGAACCTGGCTCTTCATGGGCTTATAGCGCTTTACAGCACTGCTGACTCTTGGCTTCTGCGTGAGGAGTATGTGCTACACCGGGCTTGTTGACTACCTGTATCTGTACATAGAACTAACTCTATTCTCAAAGAAACACGCCTACAGTTTCTGTAGCTTAGAAAAGCCTGAAAGAATGTTTGAGAATAAAAGTGAGCCTCTGTAACATGTGAAGTTCTTCATTCATTAGACTGAAAATAGTTCAAGCTTTGTCAAAATATCTCTTGGATATCTGGAGACAAGTCCAAAATTTGAGCAGAAAAGTGTGGCATTTAGGAATGATTAAAGACAGTAAGAAACAGATTGACTTCTGCCACTAGAGTTATAGAAATGCATCCTGCAACCTTTGGAATAACAATGGAAATTGTAAACTCTCAAGACATTAGTTTTGAACATGAATGAGGTGTTTCTGTGCAGTGCTGTCGTCGTGCTTTGAGCTGTTTAAACATGAGCTGCCCTCAGCATTTACATGGATGTTATGCAGAAGCCATGAAAAACGGGATGTACTCAGTTCAAGTGCTACCTGATCAAATGCTTCCACATGAGAAATGCCTTAGATTTGGACATAGGAAATTACACCTGTATAACTACAGGCATAATTTTATTTATTTGTGTGTTTATTCTTTCCCCAGCCTAGCTAAAATTCCTGCAGTTGCCGCTGTGTTACAAGAAGGAAGATGCACAGTAGTAGCTGAAGACATTGTATACAGAACAAGTATAGAATATGACTGTCTTCCTTTAGAAGACCAGTGGGAATATTATATCCAGTCAGAGCCTTCTATTTCATATTTAGAAAAACAAATGTTTTTCTTTCCTAATATGAACTTCATGGCTGCTGTGCAAGATGCTTAGCTGTTGCCAGTCTTTAGCTCATCAATACACATCCATGTCTTCTGTGACAATAACAACTCTTCTTCCTCTTGCTGCATGGAGAGGTCCTTCTCAGAGCACAGTATGTCACACAAAATAATAACAGAAACAAAATATATGCAATGTAAGAACAAGAATCTTCATGGTAATCATTATCACAAGCACTTTATCTGATATTTACTTAATTTTTCATCATGATCTCTTGTTTTATATTGCTTGTATATAGACATTTGATTTCATTTTATAATGTTACTAAAACTAGAAATAATTTTAGCAATGTAATTCCCAGGTTATACACCATAGTGTTCATCTATGTGGAATTGCTTCTGCACCAGAGTAATTTTATAAATGCTAGCATGCCTACTGTTATAAGCGTGAAAAATCCTTGACAAAAGTCACCTAGGTATATTTTTTTGATACTTAAGGTATAACACAAATTTTTCAGACAATGAAAAAAGGAAAGACATTATTAGGAGGAGGCAAGGTTGGTTATATTTGATTTATTTGTTTCTTTCTAAAATTGTATTCAAGAGTAAGCTTTGTATGAGGGAAGAAGACTTGGCTTTTTTTTGTCAAAATTATTCTCACAAACGGATATATGTAAAACTGTAAGATCTTTGATAGGATTCAACTACCCACATGAGAGTTACCCATATGATATTTTTGTGGGAATACTCCAGGCAGCAGGTTAGGTTTAATAGAGCTTACAAGCCCTCCCCCAAGAGTTATAAAACTTTTAACACTATAAACCATTAGGTTGGACTGAGGACTCTGGCAATGAACCCAAATGAATCAGGGACGAATATAGACCATTGAATTTGTTTACTCAGAAGGAAGGGGACTGAAAAAGAGATGGGGGAAGAGAATTAGTTCTGGTTTCAATTTGTTAGTCCTGAGACATAGGGTCTGTTTGCTCATATGGTGGCCACACACAAGAGAGGCTAAAAATAACAGCATACTGCAGTAGTATATCTAGGTCTTATTTATTCTCTTGTCTCTGACACAGTACAGTAAAAAACACGAGCTATCAAAAACAAAACAGAATGCGAATAACATTGGTTGAAATATGTCAACAGAACTCTATGAAATACACTGATTTTGAGTTACACAAACTGTTTGCAGACTTGAAGCAATGGTTTTCCAACTTCTAGATCCAGACTTTTCAGTTTGGTCTGAGTTTGTCTTGAGTTTCAGCTTCCTATATAATCCAGACTCCAGTCAAGCTCCACAAAGTGGTTTGTAACTCCTTAGTTCAGCTGCCTGTTCCTGATGACCCCCAGGATGGTCCCTCCTCTGGCCTCTGACCCACATCCACCCCTCAATCAGGCGAACTTCATGTTCCTCATTTGGTCTGAAACGACACATAAAGCACCCTGTCTCCTCTGAAGCAAAGCCCACCTCCAGACCAGCTAGTCCAGAAGCATGCCAAAGTCATTTGTTATCTGTAGAAAACGGGGGTCTGTTGGTACCCAATTAGTAATGTACATTGCATGTCTGTTGAACTGGTAAACATGTTTCCAGAAGCTAGAGGCTCTCCTGGATGATGTGTTTCTTTTCCTGGATTTTTGCTGACTCCTTATGTGATTCTAGCCATTCAACTGATTAACTGTGAGCTGTGCATCACTTTGTACACATTCAATATTAAAAAAAAAAAATCAGCATCTGCTTCAGAGAGACTTGAAACTGAAAGATTTATGTTTAACTGAAATTAATTTGGGAAAGAAGAGAAAGATACAATATAGCTAGGACTTCTGTTGAAAACCCTTAGCTATGTGGAGGTTGCCTTAGATTTAGAATAAGGACTAAGACCCATGAGTCCTCAAGAAATATGCTACCCAAAGAACTTCTGAGTTGCGCTTTCTTCCACCCCATGAATATTTAATTACTTACACAAACTGTTCATAACAGGAGAAACTGAGCAGAGCAGGTGTATTGCATATCATTTCTGGTGTGTGCCCATTGAACAGCCTCCTTTCCAGCACAGACAGAACTTTTTTTAACTGGAGAAGTTTTCATTGAAACTGATAAATTCTCACAAAATATATGAAACTAATCAACATTTTTCAACAGAGCTTTCTTTATGCAAAATACCCAATTTTATGCAAAATCTACCCCAAAAAAAAGGTTTCTTTTAGAAAGAAAACTGAGAAAAACTGAAGGGTTTCATTTCATCATTTCATTTCATCCCATGGCTGCCATCCAGGAGTCAAAATTTACTGTATATTCTCATCTACATACGTGTAATCCTGAAAAACAGAATTTTCTTTCTTTTCAATTATTCCATGATGCCGTGACCCCCTGTATGAATATAGGAAAAAATGTAAAATAAAAAGATATTTTTTATGTGAATACTTTGCTTAAAATAGGCAATGAAATATTTTTAGAGAAAAGTTTAAATTTACATTATTAATTTTGCACTGCCATTCTTCAGAGTGCTTTTTGCAATCAATTAATATTTGAAAATGAAATTATTTTATTTCAAAACATATAGTATTAGGCTTTTAATATTTCCCTACACACCAATGGTCAAATTTGCTGCTTGCCACCCACAGCATATTTTTTGTTTACACTGTACTGAATGTACATCAGTCTATGGAGACATGATGTCCATTTTCAAACCTTTTGTCCTGGAAATATGCATCATGTCTGCTACTGCAATATAACGCTTTCAGTCTACTTATGTGCTTTAGCTGAGTAGCACAGATATAACCCTGTTCCTGATTTACAAAACAAAGTATCTATATTGTCTGATTTCAAAATTTATTATCTTCCAAATTTATTTTAGAAGAATATGTACAGGCAAGACAGAATTTCCTAGTCCTTTGGCAAACCATCTTCTTCCTCTAGAAGGTATATTTGCCATTATTCAGAAGTAAATAACTTGCTCTTATTTAATTATTAATTATACCTAGCAATATTTTTCATATGGCAACTAAATGATGCATTATATATTGTTACTCTTGAGAGGTGAATAAGTTTAGTTTTCAGCATGAAAAAAAAATCAACTATGTTGGGTTTTACCAAAATATCCGAAGAGCGAAGTGAGAACAGAAGGCTCTTTTTCACAAATTCAGAGATTTTTGAAATTTTAGATCTCTAATTAGATGACATATGTGGTGGTGATTCCTGTAATAATAACCTGTTAATCCACCTTGAATGTTATATTGAATCAAAAAGTCTTTCTGAGATTTCAGCCAGCATGTTGGAAGGACTGTGATGTTATACCTCGTATCTGTTACAGCTGCTTTTAAAATCAGTGCAGAGAACAACCGTCTCTCCAAAACTGAATTGGTCATGGTATTACTGGACATGACAACAAATATGCTAGTGCCATTTGAAATTTTTGAAGGGTATTTTTTTCAAATTATTTTTGAAAGTTTTAATACATAGGTAGGGATTATCTATGAACCAACCACCACCTGCCTCCTAAATTATAAACATGGCCAGGTTTCACTGAAAGTAAAATGGCAAAATGAGCTCAGAAGCTCGCAGCAGCTCTCCCATGACTTTTTAATAAGAATTCATAAACTGATCCAAATTAATTAAAAATAAGACCTGTCATAGCAGTAAGAACCATCTTTTTTCCTCATGCAAAAGGAAAAAAAAATCCGTGTTCAAAGACATCAGATATTCTTATCTTACCCTGCAAATCATTTTACAAAAAAAAATCCCACACCCATACCTTTGTTTTCTCAGGGAAGAATACTTTTTAATCTCTGAAAAATTATTTTCATCTTCATGGAAAAGGGAAAAAAAAATCATGAAAAGAACCTACCTCGGGGTGAGTCCCAAAATATTTTTTCTTTTGGGGAGAGAGTAATTTGGGAGGAATGCCATCCTTATTGATTCCCCCAGAATTGCTATTATATTTATTTATTTATTGAGCAGCTAAGAGAACTCGCCGTGGGTATGTTGGATCACCCTCTGTGATGCGGCAGTAGGCATAAAATCAGTGGCTTTCTGCAACTCCCCTGCTTAACATTCAACAGAGAGGGAGAGGATCTAAATGTAAAACCTGGCTCCAAACCACCACTGTCAACTTCCTGCCCTCCAATAAATGATCCAGAGCTACTCCACATCAGGATGGAAATGTGTTAGGCACTAAAAACCACTGCTTGCATGACATCATTCCATAACAGATTACACTGTAATGTTAGGAATGTAATCATTAGCATTTAAACATGCATAAAATTTAATTAACCTACTTACCAGTTTGCTTAGAACTTTTGAAGGGCTACCTAGAGTCCTCTCTAAGCATTTTATTGCAGAGTTTTGGAAAGCTCACAAAAGAGAGAAGTTCACTGGGATTTTTCTCCCTAAAGCTGATGAGCCATGACAGATGAGCAGATGACCCGAGTTAATTATTATTGAATTCGTTATTACTGCTTTGTTGTCACCCAGCTCAGCCAGGGTAAAATGATGACAGTAGGTATCTCATTAAAACAGCTGTTTCAATTATGTAGCGGCAAATATTTAAAAAGCGGGCCTTCCAAGTTTAAAGCTGTTAGCAAAGTTTGTTTGTGCTTGTTGTGCCAAGATTCTTTGACCGAAAAAGGAGGGGAGAAATATAGCGTCCGTCTTAATTGGTTGGGATAGGAGAAGAGGGATGCTAAGCAGTGGAACATAAAAGGTTGAATATGAGCTCTGTACAAATTTCCAGAGTTGTGTGTGAATGTGTTTTTTCTCATCTTTGGCTAAATTCAGTTTTGTTTACTGTACATCAGTTACATTTAGACAGTGTGACAAAAGAGCAGTGTTTGTGTTGATTTCTTTCCAGCTGGAAGAAGTGATATGACTGTAAGATTTGTTTTCGGTCGTTTTTTTTTTTTAACTGTTTATTGTTTACTAGTTGACATTCATATTTATTAATTTTAAGCATTAGCAGTTTTATTCCCTCCTTCATAAACAAGAACAAGTCCTGTCTCTCAAATGCTGTTTCAAAGTCTTTTAATAGCCATTTTGATTTCTAATAAGAACAAAAAGTTTATTTTATTGCACTAACAATTTCCGTAATATGGTTTGCATGGCTATCTGCTAATTTCTGATTAAGGCATGTGTTCTGTAATAATATAATTCCTCTGACAATTATATGACCAACAATAACCTCAAAGTCATCATTATTGAAGTAAATGGCCCATTGTCCGTTGAGACTGAGTCTGCACTTGGCCTAATGTATCTATCCAAGATGGTGAATAACTACTTTAACAATTTCTGTAGCTGCAGCAATCAGTTGCATGCACTCAGTGGCCTGTTCAACTAAAAATCACCTGCCTCCCTGGAGCTGATTAGAGAGGGCCGGGCGCTAAACAGCAGCATGCTGTCCCAGCCATGCAGCTGTGTAGATTTTAGAAAGGCGAATGCTGCTGTGTCATTATGCTTCCTACTGACTACAGCTACCAAAGTCGGGATTTCCTCACCTTGTCCTGTTTTCCAACATGAATCCTATCTGGGTAGGAAAAGAGAATTTTTGGACACTTTATTGATTTGTGGGCATCCAACAGCCTAGTTTTAGCAGTTGTTGAGTTGGTGGGGGCAAATGATAGACCAGTGGTCACTGTGAATATGCAGATATTCTCAACTGCTTGAGCATGGTATGTCCACCATGTCCAGAAGTCATGCCTAGGGTCAGGATATCCATTCATGGTAAATTCTGTCTATCCAGACAGTGTTGGACTTACTGAAAATGGGCCAAATGTAATCAGTGCATTTAAAGCATCCCATGTGAAAGTATAAGAGCCCAATGACAGTCTGTCTGTTGTTAGTTCAGAAGGAGCTTTATGAATTTTCCAACTCATAGAAATACATAAGGAGCATCCTTTGAAACTTATGTGTAGATTTTACTGCCAGCCCAAAGGAATTGAGAGAATGGTGCCTCTTGTTAAAAGGAAAGTCGTGTACTTGATCAGAAGATATAAAGGGCCATATATAATAATCTTAATCCTGAAAGCAGAACAGTCACTGCTGTTTTTCTCAAAAATAAGTGCTCACTATTAAAACATAAGTATTTGTCAGAGACAAAACAAAAGCATATTTATGATTACCACTATTTTTCTTTATTTTTAAAGTAAAAAAATGCCTGTATAACTCCAGTTTGGCATGTGCTTGATTGTTAATTGTTTCCGTTTCAGAGAATCTAATGTAATTGCTGCTGAGTGGCTCTTCTTCCCCACCAGTTCTGTTTTGTCTCTTATGAGGAAAAAAGCATTCTCGGCCAATGATTTTTTTTTTTTATCTTGTATATAAATTTTGTCACTGAAGTGAAGAGCTCTTACCAGGTGTCCAAGTATCTGAGTTAATTACAGCTAGAGGAGAAAGCTCTGTATTCATAAAAGTTACAGACAAAACTTGGGGATGAGGAGGAAGGGTTGTCTTACAGGTATCATCATGTTTAAGAAGCTTTTGAGCTAAAAAAGAACATCTGAAGTCTTCATTTGGAATTATAAAATTCCAAGTCTCATCATTCCAATTGCAGCCTTTGGGCACAAGTAAATATTCCAAAATGAAGCTCAGCCACTTTCCTCTGTTTTCTACACAGACTTCCCTATGGTTTAATGTGGTTTTTAGTAGTAATCACGATTATTCACCTCTCACGTGGTAGCAAATATGCTGTGCATTTGCACTAAATTCAGGGCAATGGGACAGCCTTCACTATATAATGAGAAAGAATTTGGCCCCATCTAATACAAATTTTTATCTTTGGGATCCCTCCCAACTGAATAGCGCATGCAAGGTTTTCTTTCAAGGGAGAGAAATTGCTTCATTGCAAAAAGCTCTACAAATGAAGTCAGACCCTCCAGGAGCATGATATTGCTGGAGACTGATAGTAATCTACCTGCCCTTCTGCTGATTATGTATGAAGCAGCAAAGGAGCAATCCCAGGCGGGAGCCTCAAGGCAGAAGCACGCTGAAGAGAAAGGGCCGTCTGATGGGAACATTGATACCCAGTGCCCTTTGCTGAGGAGTTGGTGTCCTGGTTTTGCTGGGATACAATCATAGAATCAATTTTCTGTTCAGAAAAGCTGCACTTTTGAGAAGACTGCAGCACCTGATATGATGGGAACAAAGCTGATAAGACACTTTGGTTTAGTTCATGGCTGGCCATGGTATGCAGGTTTCCATAGCCATCAAGGCCTTTAGCAGTTTCAAGTTAGCCAGATGCTAAAGCTAGGAGTGCAAAAACCAAGACAGCTGACCCAGGCTGGCCAGTGGAAGTATTCCATACCATGAATGTCATGCTCACTATAAATTGGAAAGTTTGCTGGGGACAGCTCTCTCTCTTCTCAATGGTTGCCGTCCCTGGAGGAACTTGCCCGTCATTCTGCGCCCGAGGCCTGCTCTCCTGTTCGTTGTGACCGTTGCGCTTTCACTGGAGCTGTGGTGCTCGCAGTGTTCGACATCTGGCATTCACTGCTGGGAGTGCGCAGCTCGCAACCACTATATGGGCTGAGTATAACTCTGTGTACTAATGCTAGCTTAGTATAAATATTACTACTTTTTTATTATTTTATTAAATCTATTTCCATTTCAACCCATGGGTCCTCTTTCCTTTTCCCGATTCCCCTTCTCGGCTAGGGAAGGGCCATTGGGTGATAGAACAGCTGGCCATTGTTTATCCTCAGATGCGGGCTAGATGGAGGCAGTTGGGTAGACAGACCACTACCCCTTCCACTCCAGTGAAACAATACTTTGCAAGAAGAGGGGGTCAAAGCCCCGGAGCGGTCAACGGAATTTGTACCACTGATTGAAAATGGGAACTTGGGCTTGTTCTTGGTAGGAGATGCAGCCAGTTTTACAGTTTTTTGGTTTGTTGTTTCTGGGGATTGTTCTCCCCCAGTCCGATTCCCAATAAATACGGATATTAAAAGCTCTGTAGAATAATGGCAAAACATAAAAGAGAGCCAAGGGTCTCAGAAAGAACTCTCAGCTCTTCCTTACACTTAGAAACCTGTGATTTTGTGTGATTTCTCCCAGGAAACAACTCAATAGTTTTGTCTGATATGAGTTTTGAGTTCATTTGTTACCACAGTAAAACACTGAAACTTCAAAGTAGAATCTCGGGGTGTAGTTCAGTAAGATGCAAAGCCATGGGATTTTGAAATAATTGCTGAGAGATTTAGAGATAATCTAAAGATTGGGAGGGGGGTATTGCTTTGTTGTTGTGGTGTTTTTTGTTATTTTTTTTGTCTTCTTTTTTTTTTTGTTTTAGTTTTGCAAGTGCCTCTTTGCTCTCCCCAATTTCCCCATTATGAATTACGGCTCTTGTGGTCAGATAGGCGTGTTTATTGGTAACTGGAATGTTATTATTTCTTATTTTAAATAGATTTAAAGCTTAAATCAGTATTAATTTTCAAGTTAAAATTTATTTTGAATAGTTTCATTCAGCCATATATGTACATTGATCTACAAGTACGCTTGTGTTTTACCTGATATGTTTTGTGATCTTTCTCCAGTAAAACTTCCTATAATATCTTGGGTTGGTTCTTTTTATTATTATTTAGAGGGTAACAAATACATAAGAGTGAAGAACCTGCTACATTATCCAATGTATCTTTCTTTTTTGCTGTGACTGGCTTTTGTTTAAAAATTAATAAACAAATAAAAGAAAAAGATTTTGAACAATAAGCTCATCATATTATGGCAGTTTTACTTCTCAGTCTTCATTAACTTCACTGATGAGTATTTGGTTATTGTTTTCCAGTGGTTTTGTTCTGAAAGCATAGTGACATGCAAGAGAAATCTTCCAAAATGCCTATGGAATTCAGAATTGTAAATCCCATTTCCAAAGCAATGTAGGAAGCACTCAGGCTCTCAGAAGTGCTGTTTTTAGGAGCCATGTTTTGGTTTAGCTTGAGTAAGTATCCAAAGGGCAAGTGCTCATCAGAATAAGTAAGTCTGTTTTGTTTTAAAATCAGGTTAGTTATTTTATTTTTTGAGATATTTAGAATTTTATTCATACAGTTTGAGCAGCCTTTGCCTGAGTTTTATATTCTTATGTACAAGAAGAGGAAGGATAACCAAAACTTCACCCGCATTAGTATTTTCTTCTTTGATCACTGCACATTTGTTTGGTGCTAGCTTGTCAGATTTCAGTGGCAGAGCAGTAATAGTGTGGAATGACTAGACCATTTGGTAGGTGTAGAAGATGCAATATTTAAAAATCAAACTATCGTTGGTAGCACTTTCTTTCTACCACTATTGCTGCCTCTCTGCAAGGATGGATTTTACACATTAGTGACGGTTTCAATCACTTTAGTAAAAAATTTAAAAGTTAAGTTTGTTAATGTTTTCAGTTAAAGCATTCAGTCTGCTGAGAAGGCTTTTATACCGTATTCACTGATTAAAGATAGTCCTCTTAGCTATGACCACAACTGGGTCTTGTCAACAAAGTTTCACCAAGCAACTTTAACCTTTCATTTTTCACTCTCCAGCTGTGGGCCTTCACCTCACCTTTGCAGCCTATTAAACATCCACCTAAAATCTCAGATCAGTTAAAGGATGCCTACCTCTGTATGTCTTGTAAGACCTTTCATTTCTTAAATTTCCAAACTTGTTTAGAATTACTTCAATATTTGTTTAAATTCACAGCTTTTACAGCCAAGTCTGAAGCTGGAAAGATAGTCCCTGTGTGTCCTTGTTCCCTTCTCTGAAAGCTCTGGGAAGCATTGATCAATTTAGGATCTGGAGTGAGCCTCAGTTCCAATGTCCAAGTACATAATCCAGATTTAGGCCCATAACTAAACTCAGGTTGCAGTGTGAGCAGTTCTTCACTTTCCAACATTAGCAGCGTATTATACACTAGAAGCAGAATCTGTGCAAACACATCCTCCCTCCCAGTTTGTGTTCATACACAACTTTCACAGAAATATGAAATATCCTGAGTGCCAGGAAATTATTAAGGAAAGACATTCAATACCTTAGAAAGTGTAACCCATCAACACAGTTAAATACCTCTCTAGGAGTTTACTACATGCTAAACATGGAGAAATTGTCAATTATTTTGGTAACTTCTACCTCAGACATTTTTTTTCCTGATATTTCCTCAGTCCTGTTTTCTAGGTTACATTTTGATCATGTGCTGATTATGGCCCATGACAGCAACCAGATCCCATGGAGTCACACTCCTTCACGGGGGGTTGAGTACATCCACCTTTGTCTCAGTATCATGCACTACAGCACCAGTATTCAGCATCTCAATCCCCTCCTCCCTTTTCTCTCTTCCTCCGCTCTCCCCCTCCCCTTGCTCCCCAGACAGTCCAATTCTCCCAAGGAAGCAACCATAGCAGAAGTCTCTGCTGATTCATTACCATTTCGTAGTAAGAACGGTACTTTGTAAAACCATAGGCAAGCACAAATGTTGAGGAAAGGACATAATACATGCAGATTTGTCATGAGTTTTGTAATTACCTTTGCATTCTTCAAGGAATCCCAGAAGCATAAGGAAGGAAGGAAGTAGTGTTGGTTTGGCCCCAGATGACTTTAAAACTATGGTGCATTGCATTGCGGGATCCTATTAATAATTAAACTATCTGTCACTTACCAACAACATACATTCCAAATTAAATTTAAGCAAAAGGAAAAAAAAAGATCATTTGGGACTGAATTAGCGGGCTTCAGAGAGAAATAAATAATAATCAAACATCTGTGTTCTAAATAGTACGTGCTTTATCAGACAAACAACTGTTACCATCTCATTGTATAAAATGGCTTGGGGAAAACACCGTAGCTCAAAAGCAAAGTCTCAGTTAGAAAAGGGAAAAAAAAGTTCATTAACAAGTCAGGAAGTGATTGAAAGTTGCCATGTTGCTGTATTGCCTTTTTCCTCTGTTGTCTCTGCCAGCAGTAAAAACGTATTTATTTTAGTACTCGATTCAGTGGACAAATGACAACTCTAAAGCTAAGGAAAAAATGCTAATGGCATACAATCGCAAAGTACAACAGCTGAAACTTCCAAATATTCTGAGCATCAAAATATGATCCCATCTTCCTTACTTGCTGAGTTTTCAAGCACCTTGTCTCCTGTGAAGGTTATAGGGTTTATTTTTGCAAGAGAGCAGATAAAGGATACTGAATTAACAAATAGGTAAAGCGGGAGAACTTACTGTCACCTCCATGCTGCCAAGACATGCTGCTGAGGCATGCTGCTGACCAGACATTAACGTATCGCTAATATGTGCACGGGGGAAAAAATGACCCAAATAAACCAGTAATAAATAACAATGCCGTACACTAATTAGCCCAGTGTAATATTTCATAACACATAGGCTATTTTTGTCCTTCCTCCTCTCCTTACATTCATCTTTCCGCCTCTTGGAAGCCATTGGGACAGCATGAGATTGCAGGATAATAAACTAAATAAACTCATCATTTGGACTATAACAGGATGACTTTCTATGTGTCTCCTACCCTCACATACCCTTTCTCCACACCAGATCACACTCTCTACTGTATCACTATGGCTGAGGAACGGTGGTGGATAGCTACAAATGATCCATGGCTAGATCATACACAAAAATCTGATGATAATATTGACACAGCCTTGAATGGTTCATATTATTGTTAGTATTGTTTCCTCTTTTCCTGCACTCCAGCACTTGATTGCTGCTATGCCTGCATGTCTGCAGGTTAGGATTCTGCTACCTTTTGAGCAGGCGGCTGTCTGTTTGTCTACTCCTTAGGTAACTGTGTTAAAATATCCTATTCCAGCTGTAACACTTGTTTTACAAGAGCCCTGGTTTTGTCTGACACAATATGGAACAACATTTGTCATTCGTTATCAGGGGTGATATATTTGTTAGCCTGCAGAGAAACATCTGCTGTGCTTTAATCTCTAGTGTGCAGGCCAATATTCATAGGATACAGCTGCATAAAATCACAGTATTAGATGGGGCTGTCCAGTCTGACATGAAGGCTAGCTGGCAGGCAGACAGAAACAGATTTTATTATCTGCCTTTTACATATTTATTTATGTCAAATATTTCTGAGAATCCATACATTATAGCCCTTTTTATGCATTGTTGTTTTGCAGTGACAAGTCATCGACAGCCAAATGAGAAATTTATGTTACATATTTAATATGGACATCTGAATGATTATCAAATCTATAGAAGCCAAGCCTGCCCAATCACCCCTAAATAATGGATGAGAAGTGGATGTGACTCAATTTGTTCAGTATAAAACCTAGACGACCTCTGTCTCTCATTTCATCACTGAAGCACTGTCATTATTTGCTTCTATTCATCTCACTTGGCATCACTCAATAAAATCTGCACATGATAAAGAGAATAACCTTGGTCAATAGTAAGAATGCGGAGGGAGGAAGAATGATCATTTCCTCTTCTCACAGGTATGGTGCCATGATGTATGCCATCGTGGCTATATGAACTTCCCAACGATGCTGGTATGTAGCCATAATAAAAGAGGAGACAAAAACTTTAACAAGATGGTTGGATGTAGGGAGGAGGGATGGGCTGGATTAATGTCCTTTCATTTAGTTTGTGGATTTATGTTGAGGAAATTTTTAAGAGGGATTTAAAGCAGAAGAAAAAAGCCACTGGAAATATGGCTTTATTTAAAATAATTGCAGAAACATTCTTGCAAGGGAAAGACAATGTAAGTATTTTATAGAAGTTGCAACAAATTCCTCTTCTGTTAGCCAGCAGAGGTTTGATGGCCTCATGAAATAAGTTTTCATTGAGACTACCAAAGAAGGACTTGTAAGAACAGCCTATGTTAAAATTACAGATCATTGTAAAAATCTGCCAAAGAGGAAGGAGAGAGACCCAGTCATGCAGATCAGATTTTGAAAGTAAATCATGCTCTTTGAAGATATTTCAGTAGGGCTGCCTGTGATCTTGAAAGCTTCATATCTAACATTATATATTCACATTCCTTTTCAAAGGTCCCACAGTTGGGTTGATATGTCAATAAGTGAATGAAGGAATGACAAAGGTTAACTTCATACCCATCAAGATCAGAAGGCTTCTAGTCACAGAAATGTCCAAAATGTGTCACCAGATTTCATGGTAGCAAGGAAGATGACCTATGTCACGCTCTAGTAGATCAGTAGAGCACACTGTAATTTTGTAACTCATTAGTCATACAAATATCCTACAAAAGAGTTACAAAAGTGGACAGAGCTATAGAAGGTTGCAGTGAAAAATGATAGGAACAGAAGGTTAGGAGGGGTATAAAGGATAGGAAATAGTAAGCAAAAAGCAGGCAGAACTGAGCTGCAGTATGCTGATTAAAGATTGGGTTACTGCTGCATTTAAAAAAGGAACGGAGTCAGTGAGTCTGAGGATGTTGGCTAGACAGTTGCAGACTTAGTGCAGAAGCAGCAGCAAAGCATCAATCTGCAAGTTTGGAAGGGATGAGTAAGAAGCATAAGGAAACTAGGTAGTAAAAGAAAAAAGGGAGCCATGGGAGCATAAGAGGAGACGGGATCATAACAGGTCAAAACATAGGTATAACATTGAATTGAAAGACTGAAGAGGAACACAGAAGCAGCCTCGTGTAATGTACAAGATGTGGCATTATATGAGTGAAAAGTAACTGAAGTGGCTTTGCATATCCATATTATGTAGACATTTATCATAGGGTTGCCAAGTTTTTTCTCAAGTAGTTTAGCAGAGTGAATTGCAAGTCAGTGTCACATGAAAGGGAGGCTGTCATTCGGCAGCCTTGCAGAGCAAAGCAACCTGGTTTGCAAAGAAGTCGTCCAGGCTGACAATTTCAGATGAACAGAAGAGGCTCACAGTTGAGGATAATATTTGAAATGCAGTTGTCTTGCCAAAGAGGAGCATGTTTGCTTCAGCAAGGATTAGCTGCAGAGGATGAAGTGGAAGGCAGGGGTCAAAATGTGCATGGCAGAAGGAAAGGAAACAGGGAGATGGGAGCATTAGGATCAGAGAGAAGTTGTAGGCATAGGTTATCCATGAGAAAGTTGAGGTAAATTACAGAATAACTTGTCAAATGTAGGAAAAGAAGCAAAGAAAAGGGAAGTCCCAGATTTGGCAAATGTCTAGAGAAAAAGACAAAATTTAGCAAGCTGTTCACCTAAATTCAACTAAACTAGCAAGGAAGTCGAATATGCCCCAGTGTTCAAGATTAACTTCTGCGAATGCTTCATGGAAGACTGAGGGAGCGAAGTTCAGCAAGAGACACCAGGCATGGCAGGAACGTTAGAGCTGTAAAGCTAGTAAGAAAAAGGAGATAAGCAATGAAAGGGTATTTGGTGTGAGTGTTCAGAGACAGAACCTGACAGAGGAAATAATTATATTTAGATGAGAAAGTTATGTTGAATACTTAGCTACTTGGGCCGGTGACGGTGTGGGTCTTTTGAGAAGGGGGGGTTTTGAGTTCTCAAAATTCAGTAGATGCTGCCATAGATGACATCTGTACCTGAAGCAGGAGGCAGAGGTTAGTAAGTAAAGTGCAGGTTAAGTACTGAGTTCTAAAACTACTTTTTAATACAGTAAAGATGAGAGAGAACTCATCTGTGGGATATCTGTGGGTGGTGAGGACACTGGAAGAATTCTCTGTATTAGACAGTGAGAGAAACAAAGTACTGGGTTGGAGAGGCAGATGAAGTTGAGAAAGGGATAAGAATTTTTCCATTTCTTAGAAATTATAAGAAATTAAGTATGTTATTTGCAGACCAATGGCTAGCACAGGAATAGATAAAATTCCTCCTAAAAAATTTTAATTAATCATGAAGGTAGAAATTGTGAAGAAAGTTGAACATAATGGGAAATGTTGAACTGACAAGACAAGAACTTCTGCAAAATTTCTCACTTGTCTTTAATAGGGCAAGAAATTTTATACAAATATATTGAAGTCCCTGAGCTTCTACATCAGATTTATTTGTTTTCTTTTTTCCAAATGGACAATGTCATCCTACTATTAAAAGTCAAAATTGTCAAAATTAAAAAGATACCACTTTCCTTCTTCTCACCCTATACATATAAATGCTAGTGGTGTCTGTAGGTTGAAATAATAGGGGCAGATTAAAAAAAGCATATATAACATGCTTAATTGTCCAGGACTGTGTTCAGATGAAAGCTTTTTTTTTGTTTCTCATCAGAACTACAGAAATCAACTTGACATGGCATGTCAGCATATTCAGGAATTACCTGGGAAAATCATACGCAAAGGCAGCACCAGTTAAGAGTGGTGAATTGCTTGAAATCATTTGTAATAGTCATGAGCAGTTTGATCGTTTCCCCAGCCTTTTGAAGCCGTGTGATTTGTGCTGTAAAGCTAATGCTGGCAATAAAGAACCCATGCCTATCTGTTAATCAGGTTGAAGATGGCAGCTGTTTCACATCAAGACAATTTTAAGACAAAAGCAGAATAAAATACAAGACAGCCAGAGAAAGGAAAATTCTATTCTTTGTCAGAGGTTAAAATTAATTGTGATGATTTAAACAATTCCAATGAAGACCTTTGTGTACACTGAACAGATAGTGGGGAATATTGTGTTTCATTGATGAAGCATTGATACAATCAGCTTCAAGACTCACTGAATGCCTTGAAATCCTTTCTAATTTCTTTACTTTTCAAAGCCTCTAACAAGTCGTAGAAACTTACAGTCTTGTCCTTTGTTGCCACAGCCTTCAAAATGTCATTAATTATTGTGGCTTTTTTTCTTAGAGTTATACAATGATAGAGGTTATTAGATATTATCTTTCTGTCATTTAAAGGAGGTTTTTTAAAAATTCTAGCAGAAGAGTTCTATGATTTTTTCCAAATGTTTCTTCATTTATATCATGTGCTGACCTCATAGAGACCCAGTAGGAGAAAGGACAATTCTATCTTTTAGCTTAGATGAAAAAGAAGTCTGAAAGAGCTCTGAAGTAAAATGTAGGACTTCAGTGGGGGAAATCCTTGTCTCTTCGTCATCAGTAAGAGTTTTTCTGTTGACTTCAGCAGAGCCTAGCTTTACCCCCCTATGCACAAGGAAGACCTGTGCTGTGTTGCTTCAGATTTGAGCAACTCCCAACAAAGCTTTCTTATGTTGGTTTTATCACACCAGGCAAACACCTTTAGCCATGGGATTCTGTTTTTAGTGCTCACCATTCAAAGTCTGTACAGGATGCCATTTTATTAATATATTAATGAATATTATTTGATTCTAGCAAAAATAAAGCAATTAAGCCATAGAGGTAAATACTTAACGTGCTCATTATACCTTTTCCTTCCTTACCCCAAACCAGCTATCTGGTTTCTCTGTATGGAGGGACTGTTAATTTTATAGGCAAGTGATGAATTATAGAACCATATAATAACAATTTCTCTCTGCCTAACACATCTAGTCAGTATCTTGCAATCAATGTATTTTGAGACTCACTCTGCTCTTTAAGAAGCCTCAAACAAGCTAAATAATCAACTCCACAATATTTTATCTTTTTGCTTCCACAAACTGCACACAGCCAAAGGCTAAGACCAGGTAAGATTATAACGTTACTGACAGTTTTCCTGTACACCAAAACACTAGCAGTTCTCAGTCTTATGGTATTAGATATAGCAGGCTTTAACTGGAACTTCAAATGGATACTGGTGGGAAGGGCACAGGCTCGCTCTTCAATGAGACCCAAAACGTTTTTTTTTAGTTCATGAATGTCTCAGGATTACAGACTTTAAGTTCATGGTGGTTTTAGATTTTTTAAAGAGGGCTTTTATGACTCTCTCTGGGTTTTGTAGATTTGGACAAAGGCATCTGGTTTTGCAGATGTAGGGAAGTGAATAAATAGTCCTAATAAAAATCTTAAACACTCATCAAGAATTTCCTGAAATATTACCTCAGTAACATGCTTGACACATATTTGCATTTATTTACTCATGTACACAAAAAATATGGTGATCAATATCTGCACTGTGCTGTATCTTTGCACATTTACCATGTTAAAATTACCAAAAAATTACAAAGAATATCACATATGCAGTCTCTGCGGAGGAAGAAAATGAAGCAAAGGTCAATATATGTTATCAACATACAAGGTTTTATTTTATAAATTGCTAAACAGATTTAATATATGTTATGTTTAGTGCAGAAACACTCTGGTGAAACACTAAAGACACTGGTGATATTTGACCTTTTGTTTGTATCGCAATTATACAGTATGCATTTATATGCTCATTTATATGCTTACACATATATTCAGATGTTCTGTTGTGCCTTTTTTTACTTAAATGAAATATGTTTCATTTTGTTTTCCCATTTTGTACCACTCTGTTCCTGTACCTTAGCAAAGCTAGCTACAACTGTTACTGTAGCTGAATACATGGGCAATTATTTTCAAACAGCTGGAAACTTTTTAATGCTCGTTTTTCTGCTCTGCGAGGTATTAGTAGGTAGCTCTTCTTTAATGATGAATTGCATGGCCCTGCCTTAAGACTACCTACATTTTCAATCTCCTTTTGCTTATACTTAACAGTGAAAAGGTCTGTAACTTGAACCACACAACTATCAGGTTCCACACAGGAGCCTCACTATTTGGCAAATTATTTGCCTTTGTTGCATTCATTTTTGTTTATAAAATACTAATTACCTCTTTTATTGTTTGAAGAGATTAAAAGTTAATAGGAGAAACTAAATAAACAGAATGCCATTCTGCACAAACTATATAAGCTGGTAATTAATTTCTGGCCTCCTCTGAGCTAATTAACTCATATAAAGAAATGAAGTTAATGAACCATAATTCTAGTCATACAAGTGTAGATACAAGCAGTTTGACTTAATGAATTAATAAGATATTTCCTTTCTTAGAGGTTTTTCAATTGTGTTCCTAGTCTGTAGACCTTCTTAATGTTTCTTTCTGGCTAAAATATTTAATAAATGGCAGGGCAACCTGGAGATGGGACTTTGCAAATTTTACTGTCATGTAAGAGACCACAATTTCAGAGCAAACAGGGAATTCTAGCTCAGCTGGATGATGAATCTTTGATACACAACAGAGATGTTTTATTCTGACTGGAGGTGATGCAGTAACCATCTTAGACTGAAAAGTAACAGTTTCCAAAAATGCAGTCACTCTGCTTTATTTGGATTAAGGCACAAATAAAAATGAAATAATTAATAATTATAATGATATCTCTTTGGCTGAGCTAAAGGATCGATTGTTAGTTTAGACTGCTGACAACCTCATTTCTATCAGCATTTCATCTGGAATTTGCACTGTTATCTGAGCATGCTGTAATCAAAACTTGAGTCAGATGTATAATTCTTAGTTAATCCTGAGAAAAAAGATTGTTTATCTCATGTTCCCTGATTTCTTCTGGAATTAAGACTTATTTTGCCTGTTTTGCCACAGTACCGATATAATGTTAGTTTCTACCAGACTAAATTGATACCTCATCAAATAGACCCTGCCCTAAAGAAAATAATTTATCCAGTGGAAAAGTCCTTGGAAAACCCTATCTCTGTGGTGCTGATTTGCAAGCCATCCCCTCTGTAAAACTTTGCTGTGATGTCACTAATAATCCCCCAAGCAGAGCTGAGACTTATGCACTGATGGAAGTATAAAACAAACAAACTTCCATGGAGTACATTTTTCTGCAAGACTGATTTTCCATGCTTACTGGTTTTCCCTAATTTAATGAGAGGAAACATGATTGTATAGATTGCTTTATTCTTAATATTTTACAGACATTTTAGGATTATTTATTGCTAAACAGTCTTCAAAACATGCTGCTCCTAACACTTTGAGAAAAAGAACCTAAGCAGAGGAAACAAAATTAACATTCTGAGGTTGATTTTGCTCTTCATTACTGGACTGCACAACATATTTGGACATCTGTTATGAAACCTGGATCTTCATGAATCAGTGAAAGTTTTCTGTTGATTTCAGATGGATTTTCATCCCTATTTCATAAGGAGAAAATAAAATAGCAGGTTAAAAGTCTTTACATAATTCTCAATACCACACTGCTTTATATATATATATTCCTTGATTCTTTTTCCTTTTAGATGAAAGCTTCTCTTATCCTATTATTTTAAACATGTCATTTACCTAAGTGTCAGCAGCCTCTGTTTCAAACCTTTGACCTTGGATTGTGACCAGGTGATCAATTTTGTTTTCCTTGGGCCTGAAAGCACAGCTGACACAGCTTTAGAAATGTATTTCATCTTGATTTAGTAACTTTCATTTATCCATCTCCATTATTTACTTAGATGCTAAGAGTACATCCTTTCTGGGCTATTTGTTTCTAATTGATGAGGTAGACATACATAAACATGCTGCAGTCACTGAAAGCAAACAGTGTCTGGCTGCTGATAGTCTGTACATAAAATGACCAGGTTTTTTTTAGATTTAAAAAAATCTCTTATATGACCATGACAGCACTTGTTATTAACGAAAACAATGGCTGCCTAGTACAAGCATGCAATCCATTAAAAAGCAAGATTCCAATAAAACCTGTTTCAAAGCAATTAGTCAATACAAAACCCATGAAGGAAAACTTAAGCATGATAAAACATGATTTAGCTAAAGAACATATTGGTGCACTATTTCAGGTTCTGCTCAAATAAGAATGTAATTTCATTTTTTTTGTTCCTAAGTCCATTATGATTCTGTGATGCTGACCCTTATAGATCCTAATTATTAGATCTAAATATTTTGTCTATCCAAATTTACACATAGCAGACTCAGAGCACTGGCAGTATCACATGAGGTTCTACCATAGCCCATATGTGGAAGATATCTGCAAAGAAAATGCTCAGGACCTTTTTGAGCAGGCGACATCATTCATTCTGAGCATAAATAAGAAGTTATCACATATTATCACAAGGCCCAATTTTAGCCCTCAGGATAAGTGTACATTTCACCTAGAACAAATATTTACTTGTTTATGGAAGGAAGGTAGGCTGGTGCCCTCACTGAACACAACAGTTTTTTTAGGAAATAATCAGGTTATTTTTATCCTTAATTCCTTGTAGTGGTGTGTGAGATGCCAATGGTTAAAAACTCACATCCTATCTTACAAGCTCACTGTATTTCCTCAAGGACAACCAATAGAGTACTATCCAGAGCAGCCTCTAACTATAACCAGGAGCCTCACAGTATTTTTGAATGATCCTGTCTTTGCCAAATCAAATTCTTGTCTTTTCCAGATCAAGCCAAAACAAGAAAGTTCAGACATTGTCAGAGTTCATCCTTGATTAGGAACCCAGCTGAGGAATATATTGTGCTCTAAAAGTTTTTTATTAAGGAACTATTAAATTATTCTCTTTTGTAGGCTTCACTGACACTAGATTCCTGCTATAAAATGCTTCCCATCCTTCAGTCTTTAATCTTTTTTGAGATGCATCATCATACTAGAAATATGTTACTGGGCATGGTTATGCTCAGAGCTTAAACTACAGATTTCAGAAGCCTAGTCCCATCTTTATATGACAGCTTTTAAACATTTGTATGTTTTTATGTATATTTGTAGCTAATCTTGTCTTCCTTCAGACAAGTATGTTTTCAAGATATGTTAATGAACAGTATGAAAAATCATCCTGTTAATGGATAAAAGTAAATCTTAGTGTACTTGAGAGGAACTGCCTGAACAAGGTAAAATTAAACTGCGGCTTCCTGTGTACACTATGAATTAACATATGGGTGTTCTGTACCAAGCTTATATCTTTTTTCCTTGGTTTGTTTGTAAGCTTGATTATTATTAAAGACTAAACCCTATGTTTAAGACTGTGCAAGTTAATACTCTTGAATTAACTTTTAACTTGCATTTTTTTTCTAGTCTGTAATCAGATAATCTATAAGCAGGACTGTCTAATAACCTTTAATTTTAGGATTTTTTTTAATTATCTGATAACATTTAATATTTCCAGCTCTTATTTTGGTGATAAAAGGAATTATTTCATATTTCACGTCCTGTGCTGTGCTCTTTATAGTCTGTTCTACTGCCAGATAGATGACATACATATAAGTATTTGGATACTTTGTTTTTGTTAAATACTTTAATAAGACAGAGGAGAATACAAAAAAGACAAGCTTTCCTGAAAGGTGATACTTGGTGGCTGAGTTTACAGCAGAGAGTCGTGTTACCCTGTGGTGCTGCTCTAGCCGTACTCCAGTTCAGTAGTGTGTTTAATGTGACTGCCTGTGCTCTTGACCTGCACTTACAGAGTTGAGCATTCAATTCCAAATCATGCCACAAGCAGCCCACCTTGAATAGCTGCTATGTGACACATCTGCAGTCTCTTTGGATTAGATACTTCTGTGCAGAAAGTTTCCCATATTTTTGGCACAGGGAATAATTTTACGACTGGTGATTACCACATTCCTTTACCAATGGCTGGCCATCAATGAGGATGGGGCGGTGCATACGCATTCTAGCAACAATGAAGTGCAAGTTGGCAAAAGCAGGTACCTAAAACCCTGGCAGGCTTTTTCCACCATGGTTCATGCAACACTGGCTATGCCAGTGTTAGCATTCTAAAAATAAAACAATGGTTATGAGCATTATTGGGAGGACATAGTTTGAGCAAAATAGACTGCTGTTAGAAGATAGCTTTAGTGACATAAACATATTAATGCTGAGATATAAATCACAGGGTCCTTCTGCATTTTCATTATCTTCCTCTGAGGATTTACTGTGCTATAAATGAGATTCTATAGGAAATCCACCCGTATATAACAATTTATAGTGTGATGTCAAGCATACAAGGATTAACACTGAAATCATTATATCTATATTTTAATCATGGTTGTAATCAATTATAGTAGTGTAATTTTGATTTTTCTGAGTCCATTTTTAATACACTGTGGTTGCTATATTAATACTTTTTTGGTTGTTGCAAGGAATAACAAATGGTTTCTTAAATTAGAGAAAGAAAAACATTGAATTCTTAAGCAGATAAAAAAGGCTTAAATACATCATGATTAAACCATATGTCTTGTACGATCATCTCTTAAGTACTATAAGTCTTCACAGATGTACTGACCTCTTGGATTCCACAGCACAAATGAATCCCATTGCAACTGTGATATATTAATATTTGTCAAAGTCCTCCAAATTGAAAAGATTTTCTTTTCCTAGTACATGGGATTGCTTAGTTGAAAATTAAAGTTCTTGTACGAATAGAGCTGACATTTTGTTGCCTTCCATTCTGGAGAAATTTCTCCCTCCTTCTGTTAGATAGTATTTATTGTGTTTCGTTTTTAATAGCATGAGAACAATGCTGGCATATTCATAGTTGTTGGAAAATGTTCATTGCATCTTTGGGTGTAAATGTAGTTGAGAGTACCTAAGCATCTTAAAGACCAGCTCACCTGAATGTGTATCTTCTCTGACATAGCCAAGAAATAACAGTGGGACATGTGGCATTATTATTTTCATGCTTTCCGCTTTGTTGTTCTGTTTCAGTGGCTAGTTCCACCACCAAACAATTTAACATTATTTGGAGATGTTCTTTGTCATGCCATTGAACATTGTTTTACCTTTGTAATATTGCTATTTATGGGGGTTGTCTTAGATTTGAGAGTTAGAATAATAGGGATAGAAATGATGTCTGTCATTGCTACTGTTGCAGGCTCTCTGCACCACAAGGACATGTCATGACAGCTAACCTTCAAACAGCAGGAAACAGATATCTTTGATACATAAATAATGTAGATTGATTTTGGAAAACTAAAGTTTGCAATCAAAAAAACAACTGACTCATTCATCTAGTGCACCATAAAACAGACTAATTCAGCCCCTAATCTGTAACTCATGTGGAATCTAGCTCAAGTGAAAAAGGTAAGCCTGAAGCTTCTACAATAATTGAGTTAGCGCACACAATAGGCAGAGCTTATTTTCAAGTCGCATATTGATGTGATTTATAGAAAAATACCATCATTTGAGTTTCATCACCTAAGCATTTGGTCCTGGAGTCATCCTCCAAACCTTGATATTGAATTAACAGACATCCTTACTTTTTAATAGTGACATTTTGAGCCTTAAGACTTGCATCTTTACATACTTCTTTACACGTCAGTCCTGAATTTTAATCTCTTTTGAACTGAACAATAAGGGTTATTTAAGAAAAATGATAAGTTTTGTCGGATTCAGAATGAACTTTCAATACTACAGAGCAAGAGACCTAAATTAAGGAAATAGAAAACTGAGTTACTGTCTATATAAAGAAGTGTCTGCTTTGAACATACAAGGAGAAAATGTTGGAAAATTTAATTCCCAACAGAAAATGGAAAGTGATCAGAAGATTGTGGATACTATGATGGTCTCTGCATAGTAAGCAAGAGTTGCAAGTCTGTGGGAACAAGTAAGGCAGTATGTGAGCTAAAGTTGTGAATTAATAATTCTACATCTAGTGGTGTAATTGCGATGACTGAAGAATAGGATAATATTTTGTGTTGATTTAACAAGAGACTCTTGCAATCTGATAAAAATAAGTGATTTTTCTAAAATTATGGTATAGCAGAACATACACAATAGCCAAATTCTCTCTCTAGAAAAGGATAATGCATAGAGTAGCAAAGTGCATTTACAAAAAAAAAAATTATCTGATGCCTTTTAGAAGGTGGATGATAAGCATAAATAGAGAAGAACAATAACACACGGCAAAATAAGACATATGTAATATAAATATCAGGTTATTGAATGCATGTCACCTATTTTATGTATTGTTACGCAAAATTCTTCATAATTCAAGTGAGTATAGCTATTGTAGATTCAGCAAGAATCTACAATAGGTATGTCTGTTATCCTAATGAACACCTGTCCTCCCTGTTAAAAATATTTGTGTGGCTTTTAGTTTGAACTTGCCTAGTTCTGGTTCCCAGCTATTGGATTTCTCAGACAGAGAGGAAAAAAATATCTTTCCCAGCTTTCCCTGCAAAAGTCAGCTGTTACCTCAACAGAAAATCTGTCAAGTTATACTTAAATAGAACATAATATATGCAACATATAAACAGAAATATCTGTGTGTCTCTATGTGTGTCTCAAAACCCACCACCAAAAACTGTTCATGGAGGAAGGCCAGTGGATGTGCTGTACACTGTGAAAGAGGAGGAAAGCTGTCAGATGTTTAACATGAAAGTAAATACAGAAGTAAAAATACACTTTCCACTTGGTCCTCCAAGCATGAATGTATCAAAATAATAATGACAATGAGAAGCAACTTTGCTTCCATACAGCAAAAACCAGTCGTGGTCAATGGCCTTGAGTGCTGAGAGAATATAAGAGACATACAGGGAAGTTACAAGATGTGATTATTTTAATGGAGCATTGTTATTGAACCAGTAGTACAGATTGCACCATCTCAGTGGCACATCAAGACCAGAGAATTTTGACCTGCAAAACAGTACACTATGAAATAGGGTCAAACGTATAGTAATCATGTACAGATCCCAGAAGACAAGTGATTGCTGTGCACATAGGTGGGAACCCCTTAACAAAAGCATTGCCTTGTTATGTGGTGTGGAGCCATTTCTCTGGATTCCAGACTGAGTATAGATGGTTAATTCCTAATGGAGTTTAATACTTTGTGAGAGATGGATAGATTCACTTATATACCTTTCGGCATTCATTACAGCCTTTAGAAGAAAAGAGAAAGCCAGGATAAACTACTCATGATCGTAGCTGTGCTGTGTATTGTATATGTGTGTGAAGCTACCGTGGAAAAGAGACAAATCTGCATGTTGAATACTTATGATGAAAAATGTCTGTATATAAATCCTGATTAATTCACAAGGAGGTCAATTGCAATAAATGTCTGGGATGTTCCCTCAGAAAAGGTCATCAACCATGATTCTGCAAAAGCAGCAACTAAAATTGAGGAAACCCTATAGAAATCCGTGCTCCTCAAAAAAAGGATAAACAGAATGACAACTGTATGTCTGCTTTTTAGCAAGATCATCAAATGTTGTTTACATTATTAGAGTTCCTTTTAGGTATAAATGAGTTTTAGTAAGGCTACCAGTAGTATTTTCCTTTTGCAACATACTCATCGTGGTCTACAAAAGCAACAGTTCAGACTTAAGGAGTCTGTTACTGCACAAAAAACTCCAGCAGTTTATATAGACAGGTCTCTTATATTCTCAGAAAAAGACTGTGAAGTGTGTAAAAGAAATATATTCTGTTGTAGTCAACCATGTATGTTTATCGACATATTCATGAGAGCTGAGTAGCAATGGAGTCTCCAGAATCAGCAACTGAAAACACTTTCCTGATGGCACCATTGGGACAATTAATTATTCAGTTTCACACAGAGAAATATGTTAGTGTAGCTAAATGCAGACAGGAGAGAACACAACACTTAAAGTGTTTCTCATTTAAAGCACAAATTCATGTGCATAGGTCTAGTTCACTTTTGTCAGCAAATACGCAGTTTCCAGTACCATTAACTGGTCAAAATAGGTATGTTATTGACAGAAGAAGAAAACAAGGCATTCAGTAATATATATACCTTTTCTTCCACAGCTCTGTGTCTGTGTCTGTGTGTGTGTCTGTGTAATTTTCAAAGATGACAAACTTCTATGTCACTTGTGAAAAGTATTTTGGATTTGGAAAGAGGTAAGTACTTGAGACATGCTGGTTTGATTTGCTATTAATGCATAAATGTGATGATCTGTATTCCAGTATAGATATTAACATCAGTACATTGTGTAGTCAAAAGAAGGTAAAAGAATGTATACAACATTCTGATGGCTTAGATGTTATTATGTGATCATAAAAGAAAAATGAAGGTGTGAAGATTTTACCTACAAAGGAGAGTCAGTATATAAACATTTCAGCTTAAAAACTGTCAATAACTAAAAATTCAAGAAGTTACAGTATGTGATACCCTGCAAAACTCAAAAATGAATTCAGTTCCTTTTCCTAAAAACACGATAGATTCTGTATTCAGAGTACGTTATATTCACATCCAGAGAGGTTACTACCAAAGTCTGTCACCAGAATCATAAATAGTGTTTATACTTACACACCCTGGGACTGCAAAAAATAATATGCACAAGAATGAAAGAAATGGCTCCTGCAACTTTCTCTCCATGCTTCTGCAATCAGGTAAGGCCAGCCATTAATTTACATAAGGCATTATGTGTTGTTCATAGAGAAAATTCACATATTTTCACTTGTGCCCTGCGATAGGACAAGGCGCAGTGGATGCAAGCTAGAGCACAGGAAGTTCAACCTCAACATGAGGAAGAACTTCTTTACTGTAAGGGTTACAGAGCACTGGAACAAGCTCCCCAGAGAGGTTGTGGAGTCTCCTTCTCTGGAGACTTTCAAGACCCGTCTGGATGCATTCCTGTGTAACCTGCCCTGGATTGGTCCTGCTCTGGCAGGGGGGTTGGACTCAATGATCTCCAGACGTCCCTTCCAACCCCTAACATTCTATGATTCTGATTCTACGATATTCACAGTATCTTCCAATAGAGAATAGAAAAGCAGATAAACAGCCATTAGGAATTAAAAGAGTAAAAATTTTGCTTTTTTGTTACATTTTAATGCCCTATCCTTGATTCTGAAAAGCACTGTGGAGTGTCTTACACTTCCTTACAGTTTTTTATGCTCTTCTCCCACATGCTTTTGTATATTCTTCTACATAAGCAATCCTGTTTCAATATTACTCAGTTTAGCCCAATATGATCTGCCCTTGAGAAGAATTTGGCTTCCTCTTTTAATGCTAAACTAAAAAAAAAATCATGCACTCAAGCTTCCAGAGTTACCACAGTAGTTGAATGAAATTTGTTTTATTTTTAGCATTTTGAATCATATATGATTTCGGTTGTAAGTCAATGTCAACAAAGAATTTCCCAGAAATCTCCAAGAAATTAGGTGTTCAACCGTTCCTCTTTAAAGGTCAGGAATTGCAACTTTTTAAAACTTCTAACTCAAATTATATAAATAAAAATCAAGGCTATTTAGCATTGTTTTATATAGCTATTTTTGGCATTAGGAAAATAAGTCACTTAGTATGCACTGCATTATTGTACTATTGTGCTGGCACCAATTTGTTTGTTTACTGATTTAAGCTAATTTAGCCAGTTTATAACATGTCAGAATTTTTCCAGGGGTTATAGAATACATGCTTTTTGGAGGCTTGCACAACCACTGATAATTAGAACATTAGCCCTTGGGTTGTTTCCTTTCTGTTTTTCCAAAAGGAATAAAAAACCACCTGGATGTATTAAAACACCTGGGTAATTTATATGGAACACACACAACATACACGTACACTTTCTTCTCCAAAACAGTAGAGCTTCTGTTTCCATGCTGGCAAGGAAATGATTGATATAACTAAAGACTGATGAAGTAAAACCACTAGCCGTTAATAATTTTGCAGTAAGCTTGTATCTGCTGTTATACAAATTAAGGGCCCAATTCCTATGTGCATTCTTCATTTACACTATACAGAGATAGAAAATGGCATCTTAAATTGACTTTTCTGGTACTTCTGTTAACAAGGGTTGCAGTATTGCATCTAAAACTACCTATCTTAAATTCGTTACCAAATATTTTCACATAAGAAGTCTGCTCAGGTATATTAATAACATTTATGAAAATTATAAAAAAAAGCCACAATCTTTTTTCCACCTCAGAAGGGATCCCCATTTTTAAAAATGAATTATAGAACTTTTTGATGTGAAAAGACCTTTCTCCATCATATTCCTGAAGTAAATTTAGCCAACAATCAAAAATGTCCTCATTGTCACACAAACCTTTTTGGGGAAGGAATTGCTTGATAACTCATTGGAATTTTAAATGACTGATTTGTCGGAAAACAAAAAGTCAGTGTTCACTTGGAAATCACTTGCAACAAAACCAATAGTTCAATAATAGTTTGCAAATTAAGCCAGGACAAACTACAGTCATTCCTACTAGTAAACAAATGGGCAAGTTTTTAAGACAAGAAAAGTGTGACATTTTCTTTGATTTGGTTTAAAAGGTATAGTCTGTTCACATTACTCTCAGTAAGTTAAATGAGACTGCTCGCAGATGTAAAAGGAGCACGACTGGACCCCCAGTATAAATTAATATTTTTTTCTTTTGAAAGACAGTTTCTCTGTCTATTGAGAAAACAGCATTGAACAGAAAACGTCAAATGTTCTAAAGCATCAACAAAAATTTGGGCTGCGGAGAAGAGAAAAATACTTATTTCACTCTTTCTTTTCTGACACAGACTTAAGGCAAAGATGCTGAAGGTTTTTTGCCTTGTCACCTTTCTTAGAAAAAGAAAAGAAATTAAAATAACAAAAACTATACATAGAAATTTCAGAGAAAAATTCTTAGTATGCATTATTCTTAGGTGATTTATGCCTAATAAGCAAAACAGCAATTGCTGCATCATTCTCTTGTACAGGATCTTTGAAATTCAGCTTATGCAGCTGAGATATTACAGGCAGATTTTTGTGTTTATATAAAGCAAAATCTTACAGTCTTTACTTGTGCAAAGCCACAATATATCAAGAATTTTACTGCAGGATTCAAGTACATAAACTACATAATACACCTAGAAAAAAAATTAAGAAAATTCTCCCATCGAACTGTATACATTGGTGAAGAAAACCAAAACCAGTCAAGATTAAAACATAAACATCTTTATTCCAAAAATGGAAAGTATTTGTCTGAGCTGAACTGTGCAGTGTACTGCTTTGGCTAAATTGCATTTTCCGTAGCCAAGGCCTGACCAAGGTGTTGTACGTAACTGCTGCCAGCCCTCGGCTGACGGCCGGCCCAGCCATTCCACCTGCAAACCCCAGTGTCTTGAACACAAAATCGACACTGTAGGAGACCATGCCATAAGTTTTGGTTTGGTTTTGTTTTTTTTTTTTTTAAACTGCTGTTAAAATGTCATGGTAGAGTTCCCTCATCCTTCACCAAACCTGGCTCCACTGAGGCCTCTTCCTGGCAGCGCCCCATCCCCGTGCGCTCTCCTCAAGGGCCTGTGTGACACACGTCAGCCATTACCACACCAGCCTATGGAGAACGGCCCAGTTCTGGCTGCCCCTTGGCTACTCTGAGGGCGCTCATCCTTCCGCCTGCTGCTTTTAAGTCATGGGGTCAAAAGCTGAAGTGGACTTAGTCTGGGGAGACGGTTCGGGCTGCTGGGGGAAGAAAAGAAGGGGGAGGGCAGGAAGAGAAGGCCGGCAGCATGGCACACACCGCCTGCCTGGGAGCGGAGGGCTGCAGGCGGCCCAGGCTGCTCATCATCACCCCTGACACGGCCCACAACTCCATATCAAAGCAGATAACAAGAACTGCAGTGTAAAACTGCCTGACTTTTATTTCTGTCTTTCCAAGCTATTGGTTCCTTCACTAATAATCGGGATTTATTACTGGGCCCATCTGCTGCCTCTCTAAGGTCAAAAGGTAAACCACAGCCATCGCTGATGTCACCATCAAGGTAGCTAGTAGCAAATGGACCCTGACAAGGGTACTTTTAAAAGAATATTGTGGCAAGAGCACTCTGAGCATGAAAGTCAAGCTGATAAAGAAAATAAAGTCCAAAATACTAAAAAGATGTCAGCTTTTAACCCATTAATCCAAGTGATGGAGTCCAGCTGTCAGTCTTATATCCGAGAAGCAGTCAGAAAGAAGAATGAGCTCCTATGCCCGGTGAAATGTAATCAGGTCAATCTCTCTGCAAGGAAATTCCTAGCACATCGCATTTTACTGTATTCTTAGTGCAGGCTCCTCAAAGGCACCAAGAAGTAGTAGTGGAAAGAGAATGAAGTCCTTGCCACAGCATTCGCCGTTTCTTCTTGACATAACGATGTTTCATGAAGAGCCATTAGTCTGGTTTTGTTTCTCAGCTTTTCATTTTTGCTCACCAAGACCTGGCTCCGAGGCATTTATTTCTGTAGCTAAAGCCACATTTTTCGAGTGCAAGGGATAACCTCTGTCCCTTGCAACTTCAGCCCTCCTGATTTCTGATGCTGCACTAATAAGGATCACAGTTTTCTTTCTGCATTGCTCTGTGTTTTTATTCAGGGTGATGTAAAGGGACCACAGCTAAGGTTAAACTCTCCAGATAATTTTGTTGGTACGTTTTATCAGTTTCCGGGCAGGAAACTCCTTTTCGACTACATTTCCAGCTGAGAACAGAAAGTGAAAAGGGCAGAAAGCCTGATGCGAGATAGAGTGGTCCTTTTTCCAGTGGAGATGGAGGATTTACCTCACAGTTTGAGAACAAATTAGAAACTGACAATGTGTCAACAAAGAATTACTTGCTTTGTCTCAGCTAATGTTTCAGAGAGGTTATCTATATCCATGCAGCAACACCGCAAACAAGCAGCAGGTTGCTGACAACTGATGTAAATAGCTACAATTCCTCTGCTCTCAGGGTCATACATTACTAGCGTCATTTTCTTCTTTCCATATCAAGCAGTTGGTGGAGATAGTGATTTGTAGCACATATATACAAATGAATTCCCAGTCAACAGAGACATAAAGCAGATTTTTTTTTCTGATTTCTGGTGCAGCTCCATCAGCAAGTACTCATGGTCTGCAAAGACTCCAGCAATTTATTTTTACCTTCCGAGGATGGGGAGTGAAAATGCAAGACATGGGTAGGTAGAAGCTTGTTTAGATTAAACCTTCAGCTCTTTTGGTTTTCCACCTTGCATATAAGGACATAGCATAATCAAAACTTACATTCCTTTCCAGGCAACCAGCAACAATAAAGTACAGTGGCATTGTCTCTCCATGTGATTAGTGTTAAGTCTTTCTTAGTAAGCTCTCTTTAATGTTTAAGGTGATGATGACTGCAATTTGAAATAAGACTCTCTTGCATGGATGCCACATGCTTTCCTTCAATGTTTATACCCCTTTGAGCATTTTCTGCTCACTACTAAAAATCCAGGACTGATTGGTTAAATCCAGATTCACCTCCAGACAAAACTCCCCTTGTGCACCTTTCTAACATCCCAATCTTAACACTCTCAGACAAGTACATTCACATTCACAGTACAAGTGAGCTGGTTTCAGAGAAGAAAGTGTAGGGCTGAAGTTCAGACTGTACACCATATTGTGAAGGAGAGCAACTTGTGAGCAGAGGGACATGTAGAAACACTGAGGCTTGGAGCCTTCCCTCCAGCAGTGCTGCTCATTGCACCAGGGTAGCTGAAGCAGCGGTACCTGGGGCTGCCCATTGTGTAGTCCAACTCATGCCTGCACAGCTCGTTTCTCCTTCTAACCCTTCCCCATCCATCTTGTTCCCCAAAGTGGTCTTTTTGCATCACCTTAGTGCAGCTGGCAATATTTGGGAAGGGAAGTGACTAGAAGTCCTTAGCAGTTCACTGCCATTTCTCTGCTGCTCTGAATCAGTTTTTGCCTGTTAAGGCTCAAATCACAAAAGCCATCCACATCTGAGGTGATCTGTGCAAGAGCGCGCATGTTAAATGTGTTAAATATGGGTCAGCTGCTGGAGACTGAAGTGGGATCTTGGGGGATTTTTGAAGCACTCACTTTAAATGTTTGTGCTGCCACAGTGTGTGAATCTTCTCTCATACAATACATACATAAATTACTGAGAATGAAACTGTGCCCTGAAAAGTGAGAGTTTTAAATGTGGAGTCTAAATTCAGTCATCAAAGTGTGAAAGGTTAAAAGTCCTTCTTTCAGTACCAATTTCAGTACAGCCTTACTTTGGAGCTGTCTGAACAGCTGGGTTGTTTTCCAGTGTATTTGATTCTCTAGAATAAAAGTGGTCTGCAAAGAAGGCTTAAGAGCAAATAAACTGAATGAAAAGCTAGTCACAGTGGTCAGATTGTCAGTCATGGAGGTTACATCTGTCTCTGTGCAAGGAGCAGACAGAGGGCAAATTTACCACCTGGTACCTCACCAATTTACCTGCACTCAGAGTAGAAGTAACTGCCTCTAGAGATGATGGGGTATTTCAGTCTGTTTGTCTGTTCCTTGGCCTCTGCTGAGGTTAAAACTGTGCCAGCTGCTGATAACTCTAATGGTGTTTTTCTGATATGGAAACCTATTCACCAGAGATCATAATGGGAGTATCAGTGTTTAATACAAGTCCTTCGCAGCTATCAGATATTAATGGCCTTTAGCCTGTATTGACCTCACAGGCCAGAGCAAAGCCAGGAATACAGAGAGAGAGAGAGAGAGAGAGAGAAGGATGATGGCTGCATTATTTCAATAATACAGAAACAGAGATGTGATAGATTTGGAAAGGAATCCTGTAAACCTTTACCTCTTTGCGGTCATTAAGGGAAAACCCATTCACTTGTTTTAAAATAGAGGGGAAAAATAAAACCACACACAAAAATACTATGCAATAGATGAACACATGTGCCTTGGGAGGAACACAATTTAGACTCAGAAGCATCATTGTACTTCTCACAATTACATTTGTTCACCTGCTTCTTACGTGTACGCTTGTGGCTTGTTAACAAAACGGAATTGTTTGCTATATAGAGGCTCCTAGGTGCAAAGTTAGAGCTAGCCTTGTATTTTTGTCCTCGTGTTGTACTGCGTGGCAGGTTTTTGAGTTTTTCTTCCAGTTTTTAATGTGTCTTCTTTGTGTTCTTTGTAATTATGGAAGTAGAATCTCTTAAGCCTATTTTGACCTTCAAATCAGCATGGCAAAAATATCGATTCAGGTAATGAGGCACAGGTGTGCCTTGTAGGCACTCCATAAAGAATTCTTTACTGGGGAATCAGCCCAAAGTTACGCAGCACATTTCTGTAATTGTGCTACATTAGGCAAATTCACTATATTAAATAGCCCACATGCTCACATTTCCACCTGAGTGGGGTGACACTAGGTTGTACACTTGGGTTGTAATAAATAACAGGCAAGAAAAAACAATTAGTTTAAGTAGACTTGCTAAACAGAACTTTTCTGCTTTTTCCGCTGCCTTGTTTAATCATGACTCTTCATTTCTGTGTTTTGCTTCAAAGTAGAAAAAAAAGCTGATAGATGTTTCCACTATTGTCATTCAGGTGGTGTCATTTCTTCATTCTTTCGTCCTTCCTTCTCCTTATCCCTTCTTTTTATAGCAATGGTATTAATGTGTGTGAGACACTCTGCTCAAGCTCCAGACAATCATTTTTCATATAACTCCTTTGTGTATCAGATCCTTGATCTGTAATTTCTTGGATCCAATGGTCTGATTTCTCCTCTATGCATTTGTAACTTCATCCAAAGCGTTGTGATACACTGGCACCATTTCAATTAAATCCTCAGAAGATATTACCGAACATTTATTGCTGAATATAACTGAAAATTGTTTTTCTTTCTCTGTGATTTTTCCCCCTTTAAACTCTATTTGTTTCTCTGACTGAATAAATGTTTCAGTCCCTCACTTGTTAACTTTTTATTGCCCGGTGCTCATTTGTTTCTAGTTATTTAGTGGGGAGGATTATTTTTTTCCTTTTAGCAATTGATTGACACAATTTAAGCATTATGAGACTCTTCCTTTTTTATTTCCATCATAAAAGCATCTTTGCCTGCCTGTCAAAGTGAAAAAAAATTTGTCATTCAAACTGGAGATTACTGTCCAGAAGGCTGGTTAAAAAAAAATGAGTGTTCCATGTATCAAAGCTCTTCAAGATCAACAACTGACTTCTTCTCACAGATCATTTCTTAAAAGGATAATAATTTTCAGTGTCTGTCATGGATAAAATTGACCACTCACTTGTGATGACTTTCTTTTACCCAGAGACTGCAAGTCCAGTTTTATCATCTTTAGAGATGTTTTATTAAGACTGCAGGTCCAGTTGTATCATTTGTAGAGATTGTTTAATTAAGACTGGGGAAGTTTTTGCTCCAAAACTATACGATAGTATGAAGACCTTGGGCAGAAGAATTGTACAGCAACTAAATATTGTAAGTAAAGGTAGAATGCAATCATTTGTAAAATTTTATAAGAACCCCCTACGTGTTTCAATTCAGTCAGCTGTTCTCGTATTGGACTGTGTTAGAAATACTCCTTTTTTGTATGAAATCACTGACTCCCTATTCTCTCATCACAGCCCTCTTCCCACCTCTTTCTCCCACTTCTTTGAATCTGGTTAGCTAATCATAATGCTTATGAAAGCAACACCTTTGAGGAAAGCATATAACTGCTGATTATACTATTTATTTCCTTTTAATGTGTCAATTAAAAGGTAATTACATTTCATTTGTTTTTAGAGTTACAATTGACTTGGAGAAAAAAATTGCCTGCTAGAACTAAAACTCAGAAATTAAAGCAAAAAGAAAAACAGTAAACTTGCCATTTTCTTCAATATAGAAGACTTTACTATTAAAAAAATCAATTAAAAGATACTTTGAAATAATTATTTTGAAACCAAAATGACCATAACTTATTCTAAAAGATGTTGTTCCAATAAATGATCAGGTACTGGAGAATTATATCCATATCAGGACAGTTATATTAAAATGAATGACAGGAATACATTTGAAAACCCCTTTGTTATTGCTACTAAATCTAAAGTCAGTTGAAATCATGTTTTTTGTATTGCCATCCTCTGCCTTCTCTGAACTTTTCTTGCACTTTTTAAATGAAAATACTGTGGAAAATATCAAATCACATGAAAAAGACCAACAACTTTCTCAGGACAGCATCTGCTGATTTTGTCTTTGGTTACCCTTACTAGCCTGCTTACAGCTGGTGATAAGATCATTCAGTGGAAAATAGATGTATAAATATATATATATAATTTATATACATATATATATATAAAATTTGCATTCACTGATGTCAAATGCAAAGCCATGTTGAGTGAGGCTGGGATATACTGGGCAGCTTATGTGTGCTCTTCTTTTTATCAATATGATAGCTTTTGTATAACAGCTTTTATCACCTGTATAATTTCATTAACTTCAACTGAGCCATGTCTTATTGACACTAGTGAAAGTGTGGATAGGAACAGATCCTGAGAACATTGTTTGTGGTGTCACATGAATAGTCTCAGGTTAATGACAGCTTTTCTCTTCATCTTGTTGATAGCATTTTTCTTCCAATAGCTCTTAATTTTTATCTGCATCTTAATAACAATACGGAGTGGTCATTGTGCTGCTACAAACAATTTTGTGTATGTTTTTAACAGTCTTACTCTACTTTATTCCTTATGTGATGAAGTGATTTCTAAAACGTTTGTGCCTGCTACAGAAATGAAGTTTCGTGATGCTGTTCATTGTAGTATGCAAGCACATTCTGCTCACACTTCGAAAAGTTTGTGATTCTGCATCTTGGAAGTAGGTTGCCTGTAGGCAGTTTTGTGCATTGTAATGCAGTATTTGGTGACAGCTACTGAGAGCTGACTGTTTCCTCAGAAACAAGAACTCTCCCTGTGAACATTGACTCTCAGAGAGCAATATGCAATCATTTAGGCTGAATAATTGAGGGTCTAGAAGATCGCCCAGTTCTTATTTTTTTATACCATTACTGAGTCATTTCTATGGACCTAGTTTTGAAGCCATCTGTCACTTTAATTTAACACAAACTAATCTCCTATTAAAGGCTCTGGAGCATCTTTTTATTAGTAGTAGTATATGAAATCGAGTGGCATTAATAGCATACCTTCAAATATTAGTTTCATCGAGAAATCTGTCAAAACTTAACACCTGTGCCTTAATTCATGCATGAAGTACAGAACCTGTAAATCTCCCTCCTCTGAAAGAAATATTTTTGAAATCAAGCGATTTAAAGCAAACTCAAAGAAGAATACATGGCATTTAGCAAGGACAATAAAGAACTATAAATTAAGGGGAAAATACGCCTACTGAATATTTCATAGTTTTATGTGTCTGTCTGTCTGTCCAGCATTGGTGTAGAAAACACAAACACATGAGTGAGTGAGCTTGAGAGTGGCACTTTTTTGACAGAGTTACACACTATGAATGGAGCCAATCAAGTGGGGAGTGAAAAATTCATTTTCTGACAGGGGTGTCAGCAAAATCATCAGGCGCTGATGATAACAAATCCATAGCTGGAGAAAAAACTGACAGCGTGGAAAAAAAGAGACAGTAATACTGATCCCTCCTTTTCAGCTGTCCAGAACATAATTTCACAGCAATTATTGCCCCAGCTGGTTTTACTAACTGCAGGCCTTAGATGCTGATCCTGCTACAGGGCATGACGTACAAGAAATTAAACAGAAGTGGAGAAAAATGCTGTGTCATGGAAAGGAAATATTATTTCTTCCATTGTAAGCTTTGAGGAGGATGAGGTCAGCAGAGGAGGACTGCTGTAGATTTTAGAAGAATCTGAAGATTGTTATTGACCTGTTCTGAGGTCAACTCAACATAATCTATAGGCTAGTAAATCCTCCCACTTTTTGATAGGTATGGGATTTCTGGTTTACATAGGTGTTGTGCTTTGTTTTATTAAAGTAAGCCATAAACGCAAAGCTAGGTTTACAACAAAGGGATAAAGAGATGAAGATGTTTTAAAGCAGTAACTTTTTTTTGTTTGTTGTTCACATGTTAAGTGCACTCTGTGGACTATAGTGACGAGGGTCCTATTTCCAACACAGCATGGAGTGGGTGATCTCGTCAACTGTAAAATGAAGCCATAAGAGCACAGCATGAAAATGTATTAGCAACAGTTAGATAAGGGAGACCTCAGCAAGGCGTACACACTTTCAATTGGTGAAATAATGCTTGTACAAATTGTTTTTGGTACATTAAGTACCTTTCACAGCCAAAATTAAAAAAAAGAAAAAAGTAGGCAAAAATAACTAAATAAATGGAGACACAGAATAGCATGTACAAAAGCCAGAACTGTTTTTTTTTTCCTCTCACAAAGTAATTTCATGCAGAATTTTTTTATTGAAATTGTTTCCCAAGTTGACAGATCTCGTGTACAATGATAAATGACAAAGTGCTATGCAGCTGTCAGCCTGTGCTCAGGGAAATTGCACAAAACTCCCCAATAATAATAATAAATATGCGTTTCTTCAAACAGAAGGTATTTTAAGCGAGTAAGCACAGTGGTGTAGTAAAGTAGTATTAAACAGCAGTGAGGTGAAGCTGAGAAAAGATTTATATATTTGTACTAATCTAGCAGCTCTTTACTGGCTATGACATGCTGACAAGGAAACAAGGGTTATGAAAAATGATCTGACACTATGCTGCTAAATCTATGAATTTCAAAGTGCTGAATAGTCTGTGGCTTGCCAGGATTGAATGCCTGAGTTATTACAATGATTGTTACAGAAAAACTAGGACTGTGACAACAAACCGTAAATGCATTAGTACCATAAGGAAGCCAGTTAAGTGACACAGATGACAGTAGCATGTCTTTCTGGAAAGTTATAGAATTTGAAACAGAAGATTAAAGGTGCTCAGTCAATTTAAAACATATTTAAAAAGCAGCCCTCTCTGTTATGAAGAACGGTCACATAAAATTGCCAAAAGAATGCTGAAGAGCACAAGTAGAAGTCATGTGCCAGATCCTAAAATAGGTTGAACACTTGTAGTTAAGGGGACTTCTATACTGTAACATAAACTGTGTGTCTGAGTTAAAAAAGTACTGTCCATATGTTTTCAAGTGGGCCTCAAATATTTGAACCTCATCAATTCAGTGCCTCATTGAATAAAACACGGATTGTGTTTTAATAAAACACAACACTGTTGTCTCATATATGTTGTCGTTGTGCTGACAGTCTCTGCTATGGAATATTATTTATTCCATATAGAAGACAAATTTTGATAGTTTTCATTTTCTTTTCTACTGACAGTTTTGGGTACTTGAAAATGTTATTGAGCTTCATGGTTCTTTGACTTCTGTAGGAGTTAAAAATATTTCGTGCCATCATGTTACTTGTTTACAGATATTTTTTGAGATTGATATTAAACTCAGCTAAGACATACTTCAAGTTTGGCATAGTGGGAAATAAAGCATACATCATTTGCAAGTGTGACTACAGGTTTCAAAGAGTCAGGGTCAGAAAGTCTCAGAAAGAGACTGGTTAAATTTTGCAGTCGCATTAATTCTCCACAGTGTTTTACTGCAGACTGGATCTTCCTTTTATTTCCTCAAGTTCTAAAAAATAAACTAATTTTCAGTGATTTTTATGACAAATTATATCTTGTTAATTAGTGAAACAGTGCAAAAGAGTTCATCTACTACACAGACTGTTGATCAAAATGGATAAGAATAAATTTTCTTTTTTTTTTAATCGGGAAATAAACATTTAAAAAACTTTGGACAAAAAATACTTTATACCAATGACAGACTCATGTTTTCTCCCAAATCATTTACTCTTTGGGGTTTTAAGGATACCCTGGTGATCCGCTAATTCGTGTTTTGCCTCAGAGAGGATAGATGTCTTGGCAACAAAAAGTCATTGTCTTTGTGAGGTGAAATGGCCAGCATTTCCTTAGCCATTGTGGCCTCACCATGTATGTGAGAGCAATGTTTTAGTACATTTACAAATGAAATAAATGAATAAACTTAGATAATCAAAAAAAAGGGAAGGGAAGGGAAGGGAAGGGAAGGGAAGGGAAGGGAAGGGAAGGGAAGGGAAGGGAAGGGAAGGGAAGGGAAGGGAAGGGAAGGGAAGGGAAGGGAAGGGAAGGGAAGGGAAGGGAAGGGAAGGGAAGGGAAGGGAAGGGAAGGGAAGGGAAGGGAAGGGAAGGGAGTAACAGGACAGAAAACTGGATAGAATAAATATGGGAAAACAGGAATGCAATGTATTTGTCATTGTAGATAATCCAGTTATTCCAGACATGAGCTGTGGTTGGTATTCTTATCACTAGAGAGTTGAAATAAATGGCTAAATTAACTTTCTAGAGTCAGTCATCTTTGTTAACAATGTGTGAAATCACATGATAATGTATGAATTTTCATACATCAAAATTACAAATGAAAGTTTTACAAATATTGTATTTTTCTTTTGCTTATTTCTTTGACTGATCTCTTTCAATAAACACAGAAGGGTCATATACCTTCATATTTTAGGGCCTGCATGAACTTTAATGAGCTGTTTGTTTGTATGATTATTTTTTTTCATTAGCTTTGTACATCCCCTGATATCCTATTGCAATGGGATATTGTAATGGGATACAAAGACAGACAAACTGGAAAATAATTCTGTACATTGCTAATTTAATCTGCTATGGCAACTAATAACTCATAAAATGGCTTGGATGAGTTATGTGCCCTTTTTAACAGATTTGTGGGGCTCCTGAAATCTTATTTGCATGCCACTCAATCCTCTATAATGCTACTGTTTTCTGGGTGAACCACAGACAAGAACTGAATTTTAGACTCAAACCAGTAATAAACTTTAGGTTAAAATATGGGGTATATTCATGAAACATATCTAGGAGGTGAGTACACCCACTAAAAACAACGGGAATTTTTTTCTTGAAATGATTGGATCCAGGACTTCACTCCAGACAAGAACAATGTTTTTTTAACAGTTCTGAAAATGATCATATGAGCTTCATTTTGGCTACTAGTCCTTCACTTCTGTGTTCTCACAGTTCAATCATCTTTATAGATGAGGCTTTGATGTTACATGTGAGGAGAATGTCTGTGATGGCAGCAGTCCCTAGACCCAGATAAACTGAACTAAACATGTCCTAAAGTGAGCGAGTCATCTTCTGAGACGAATGGACATTTTCTTTTACAGCTGGAGATAAAAGCTCACTAAAATATCAACCTAGTATAATTCTGACATTAAAAACCAAACTGAAAGAGCAAAGAGGAGATGTCCTCAGGAGAAGAGAGTCATGAAACTTCCCTGCACATTCATGTTCTCTTCCTAAAACTGTTGTGTCCTTTGACTTGACTTGGTCCTTTTTCCATCAGAGTCCATGTACCGGCAAATTAGTTACAGGACTGGACTTCGTTGATTTGTACGTATCAAAACTGTGAAGAGAAAGCACAATTGCCTGTCCTCTTTCTTTGAATTGCTTAAGCAGTTTGATCTGGTTTTCTTGGTTGTAGGCTCACAGTGATAAGCACAGGAAAAAATAAATGTAAGGTTAAAAAATCTTAATGTTAAAAGTCCAAGGATGAAGGCAATCCTGAAATCTACAGAATAAAGCTTGGTTTTTTAATCAGTCTTCATGTGGTCCTGACTTAATTGGAAAGTATGTGGTTTTTACTTAAACTAAGAGAAGAAAATAAACCTCTTTTCATTCCCTCAAAGTCTAAGATGTTTCACTTTCCTGTTCATGTAGATCCCTCTGTAAGTTCACATGAGATCTATCTATCAGTCAGAATGAGATGTTTCCCTACTCTCAGTCTTTTACTGGGTAGTTAACCATTTTCCTTCTTGAGCTTATGTGGGGAAAATGCAATGTTTACCTTCTCACTTCATTTGAATCATTGTTTGTCAATAAAACCACTTTCTAAACCAAGAGCCACAGTCTCATGAAAAGCAGCTCCATAATCCTGAAGTGCGGGTTGGCAAAGTAGAACTTAGTATTATCTCATTTGAACTGGAGCCATCAGTGAAATTCTGCTGTTTTAAAGAATGCCAAACTCTACTCCCTGAATAAATGTACTTGGAATTTATAGCACCAAGGAGTTAACTTGTGTTCGTTCTCAAGCATAGGATGGGGCTGTGAGGGAGAAAAGGAATTTGTTAACTTTCTTTTAATTGTTCATTCCAAAAGTTATCTCTATTATAGACCAATGGGAATTTTTTCTAAGTCCTTCACCATGATGAAATCTTTGAAACGGGTGTAAAAGACAATGTCCATCTATTCTTTCAGATGATTGAACTCTACTACCTTGCAGTATACAAACAAGTGCCGATGGCCTTATTCCACTGACTACAGAATACAGCCTACCTTTATGTCAACAAGAACATTTCAGGTAAAACTTGTGATTAAGAAATTCAAAGAGGAGTTAGCCCTAAAACTAACCATCCACTATAATGATGTAAGTGAACAGATTTGTTCTTTTTTATTCTGATCTCCCATTTTCCACCTTCTTCTTATCCTTTCTATCAACAGCCCTAGAACAAGAGGGAAATGGGGAGTGTCAGTGGTTCCCCAGGAAAGTAGTGCTCCCACTTTCAATTCCAAAGAAATATCTCCCTTGAGACCAAGTCCATCACTTCTTGCTACATCATGGCCAAGTCTCCAGTGTCTGGATCAGTGATAACCCCACAGGCAGGGTCTTCTGCATGACTGTGTGATGCTGAAATAGCAGCATTTGACAAATTTAAACTTGCTGTTTGTGCAGTCACTAAAAACTGCACCATTAGCTGTTTTTTCAGATTGCATGACTGCAGATCATTAAGTGCTATTACAGTATTAATTATTAGAAATGTCCTGTAGTAGCCAAATTAAAATGGGACAGTCAACGACCTACAAGTTCCCAATACCACGGATAATTTAACAAGATATCTGCCACACTGTGCAAGGTATCTTCACATGTCAGTCACATTATTTTACAGTAAATATCAATTTAAGATTTTTCTTTAAGAGTTTAGAGAACGGCTTATATTTGGTGCAATGGTTATGTGGTCTAAGCAAACAATAAAAAAGACACTTGTGTAAGGATTACATCCTCTGTAAGGTAAGAGTTAAAAATCTATAAATAATTTGATGTCCTCATACAGCATGTGTATTTAGTTTTAATTAGTGCTTTACACTGTTGTGTACCTCCTGACTGCTGTCATGGTTTTATGTGATTTCTGTGGCTATTAATCTATATTGAATTGATAAAGAGTTTGAAACAAAAAAAATAATTTTAAACTATTTTACCTGTTATTGACTGAGTATCTACGAGAAGAGCAATTACTAGACACTTTCCATTGTCCAGAGTAGAATGTTTTTCAAAATTTTTTCTGCAGCTCTTGCAATACCCCCAGCCAGGCAGACCTTAGGTCTCTCGTTGACCTCCCTACATCCATCTGGCTGAAACCAGTGTATTACTGCCTCTGTACTGTAGTTATGCCTGACAAATACTGCTTGGCAGTCTCAGATTCCAATCAAGCTGGGTTTGGTTAGTGGGACTTTCCTTTCATTGAATATAAATGTTTGTGTACAGTGACTGTCCAAGCACTGTGACACATTCAGCATGTGTTCAAGTTTTCAATTAAAGCTTGTCTTTAGCCATTTGAAGGCGTTCTTGCTTGGAAACAAGGCTCTGAAACAAAGCGAGAAAAGCAGATATATGAAAAGAAATGAACAACTGTCATCAACTAAACCTCTCAAATCAGGGCAGTAGGCTGATACAGTTCGGCTTGTTATTTCAGGTAACGTACAGTCAAAGAGTTGACGCAGAGGGACACGTATAAGAAAAAAGTAAAAGAAAAAAAACAGTAAAAGAGAGCATCCTGTTATCTATTCCCTTGCTTTCTTCCTATTAAGGGATACCTATAGCTGTGCCTACACTTGCACAGCCAACTGTCTAAATAAGGTGTTTGCCCTTCCTTGGTGGAGCTATTGCTACAGTTGTGTTTAGTTATCTGTTACCATCAAGAGAGAAGCTGGACTTTGAAACTAGCTCTGCCAATGTTAACAATTCACTTATATATCTCCTGTGGTACATGGCTTCTCTTACTGCCCCAGAGCCTGTGATGCCACACACTGCCATTTTATTAACATTACTGTTAACTGTTGTCCAGGAGGCCTTTGATTTTAAAAGATTCCCAAACAAAATCACATTTTTAAAACTTTCTATGTTATTTTCTAAGAGAGCCATCAGTTTCTTTGAAATGAAGGCAGAAAAGGTATTGCTGTCTCTCAGTTTGGTTACTTATTGGCAATGCAAGTTGATTCAGTGGCCTCCGAAGAAAAGACTGGAAGTGAGAAAGAGATAGGGATTGAGTGAAAGCCCTTTTTTTACGCAGTCCCACCCACTTATTCCATCTCCCTCACCCCTCTCCTGACAGTTTTAGTATCTTGAGTTTGCCTTGAAGTTGTAACATACTCTGGTTGGCTGGCATTGGAGATGGATCTTTAGCTTTGACATACTCCACCAGGACTATCAGCTGAGCCAGTGAAGTGTTGAACTGCCTTCTGAGCATCACATGGCAGCCATAGACCATGTATTCCTTCTCTTTCCTTGCACATCAAACACTCATGATATATAAGTACATTTGTAGTTTTGTGGTGTGTTGAAACATAAGACACTATATAACAAAGTTTTCAGTAGCATCCATTCTGTATTCAAGCACTTCAGAGACCAGTTGTGAACTTCATAATTATTTTGCTCTTTTTTTCATCTTCTGCTTCGACAAAAGAAGGTTTTTAATATGATTGATTGTATCTATAAATCTTGCAACTATATTCATAAAATGTTATGATAGGATAGCTTTTTCATATCTGGTCAGATTTGCTTGATGGCAACTTCAAGAAAGAAGCTGAACAGTTTTATTTAGCTGACAAATTCCCATAAGAGACACAGTGAAACTTAAGGTGACAGATTCACTTAGGAAGAGAAGAGAAAAGGACACATTTATTTACTTCAGTCAGTTTATTGTGTTTCTATTCCTTTGCATTGTTTACATAAATGATAAACTTCCTAAGGATGAGAAAGGAAATATAAAACAAAAGAACCCGATACTTATCTAACAACCTCCAGATATCAGCAGACGTGGGGGAAACATAGTTTTGTTTGTGTTGTTTTTAAATACAGCCGTATCAACTCCGCAGACTGATCTTTACCACACTCAGAAACCAAACACTGAGCAGATAAATCAACACACTGGCCTGTGGGATATGCAGACCCACCACTCTTTGTGGAATTTGGGAGTCAGAGATGTCCACTTCTGGGGAGAGGCACCAGGTAGTTTAGATGTTACATTATTTAGCTGTCCCTACAGGGCCCTTAATCAAGGAATCAGCAAAGTTCACAGAAACAGTGTATTCCCCAAGAAACCAGACAAATAAGTCGAGGTTCTGTCTAAAATGCAGTTTATTAGTTACTCTGGAACTTACTTTCTTTAAAAGCATGTGGCCGAATATGGCACAGAAAATGGGTTTCATTTCGCCTACCCAGTAAATAATAGGAAAGGTTCCCACAGAGTCCGTTCTCTCTAAATAATCTTACTTTTAAAATTGGTTGTTATACAGGCATTAATATAGTCTGATAAATTTATGACAAATCCAGTAATTTCCATTCACTTAGCAACTATAAACGGGTAGAGAAGCAACCTGAAGTGAACAAAGGGTCAAGCAGCAGGAAATTTATGCTATGAACACCAATTCACACCTGTTAACTACTGTGACTAAGCAGCAGACAACACCAAGCATATCATTTAAATGGACTTTTCACAACTAGGTGTGCCATTAATTCACTGATTGGGGTCATTGAATCTGTTCCCTAGCAATTGTCCCAATTAAGCAGCCGTGCTATTTATCAGGGTGCTTATTAAGTTGATTTGTGAGTGTGTTTGTGTACCTTTACTTTAAACCTATATACACAATAAACAGCTGTTTCTTAAAAAAAAGTGTGTTCCCACTTGTAAAAAATAAATAGAGAGTCACACGTGAGTGTGTTAATAATGCAGGGTAATAACCTCAGCAGAGAAAATGAGAAAAAAAGAAACAAAGAGCCATTAAGTACGAATAAATCATTGGGCACCAAGAGTATATAATGCAGAATTTATATAGATGTTTGACTACAAAAGTATCTCCAGATTTTGCTTTTTTGGCACTATTTGCCAAAACTCTGACTGTCTGTGAAGCTTAATTATGGATTTGATTTTCAACAGTGTCAAATGCTGATTAAAATGGAGTTGAAAAGGGGCACAAATGAATGACTGCCTGCTGTGCATGGGGTTATGTTCAATCATTGAGGATGCTTATAAGGGATCAATGAACAGGAACTCATTATATCCTGGCCAAAACTAGCCATAAGCCTGGGAAAGATGCTTATCTGCAGTCCAGCTAGGTCTATGAGGGTTAAATTATATATTGTTTTTACTGTTGTTTCATTTCACAAAACTGCAAAAGTCCAGGCAACATTTTGTCAGAAAAAAACAATAAAGAATATGAAAAGCCCATCTTCACAGAACATTGGACATTGCAAAACAACCTACAGCTATTATCGGATATATCAAAACTGACAAGTAAAACTTTGGCTCTTGATTGAACAATATTTCACATGGACAGCACAAGCTCGTCCGCATTCACTTTTAAATGGAGCTGCTTATCCTGGAGAACTATGGGTAGGGAGTTTATGAGCTTAATTGAATTGGTGGTATTTGGATGATTGAAAAAAATTGGTGACACTGCAAAACTGGTCTTTAGATTTTCAAGAGCAAAGCACCTCTCTTGCTCAATACTGAGCTCCAGGAGTGGCAGTGGATTTCAAGAGATACTAATTCTGTTCACATGTCTTTTCAAGGCACTCAGTAATGGTTTATGGATCAATTGTTAATGCA
>NC_090660.1:6240426-6367926 GCF_013368605.1 Nyctibius grandis | reverse complement strand
CCTTTGACTTTGGAGACCAATGTGTATATTGTTATTAAAGAACAATGGGTATTAGAAGATCACCCAACCCACCAAATTTAATCTTCCTCTGTAACATAACAGTCTCAACCAGCATGTGTCAATGCGTGTTTTGTAGTATTTTGGAGTATTTCTATTAAGAACAGGTAGGTTTTAAAGTTGGACAAAGTAAAAAGTTTGTAGTCATGATGGGAGAAATGTTTACAACACAGCTAAACCTGACATACCTGGAGACCAAGTTTTACTATAGCCAACCACTGTATTTGCACAGAAATTATGATCAAAGAGGATGCTGAAAATTCCTTTACAAAGGTGATAAAGACAGAGGGGGAGTTCAGAAGCTTGTTCTCTTTTTTTTTTTTTGCTGCAAAGACTCTGTATACCTTTGAAACTTTTCTAAAAGCATTGGTAAGCAGCTCAGGCTTCTGAGGGCAGGGCAGCAGCCTGGCTGATAGAGTGGGTCAGAAGGCACAACTAATGGAAGTGATTAGTGGTGAACAAGTTAATGGGAACAGCTAACACAGAGAACTGCTGTTGAGAACAGCCGATATGAAAAGCTAAAAGAAGCAGCTAATGACAAGAACAGCTAGTGGGAACAAATAGCAGGGCTTTCACCCCTGGGAACAGACAACCTGACAAATATGAATGAAAAGCAACAAGTGCTGCTTTTAGCAGGGGGAGCTAACAGCTAACCTAGTGAGTAAGCAGTGAACAGTTTCACCCTAACTATCCAGCAGCTTTGATCTGATGAGGTTTCCTCATGCAATAAAATAATAACTACTTCAAACTCAGGAACATTGTAGAGTTTTGACAACAGGTCAGTCTTCCCCATAGTTGGACTCCTCTATACTGGGACAACAAACCTCTGGGCAATCTACTTTAGTAACTAGGGCAGCAGTCATTCAGAGCTGTCATGGATGGACTTAAACAAAACTACTGCAGCAGTACATGCCAGGGTTGTCTACATCTTTCACATTGACTGTTGATTCGTACAAATTTCAGTTTTCACTCCCAGTGACAAATTTTGCCTGTTTTGTCTAAACCCGTTGCTTTGGATAGGCAACTCGTTTCCCTGGGCTGAGACAGAGTGGCTTAACCTGCTAAGATGGGATGTAAACTCTTGCCATCTGGGATGTGTAAAATAGCAGTCAGAGTTAAAGCTTCCTTACGAATTTTATTCAATTCTTTCATTTTTCTCTTTTTTTTAAAGAAGGGAAAGGCACAGAAGCAGAATCTCAGTAGGAATCCAATTAAATATTTGTAAAATTAATAGCCAAATAAGGCATTTGTAAAGAAAACATGTTAGGCAAGATGTATTACCTTGTAGCCTGAATGAGGTATTTCATACAATCTGAAATTCAAATGCTTTTATTAATTGAAGGATGTTAGATGTTTCAAAACTGAATACTAAGCACAAGTTACCAACTGTCAGTCAAACCTATCAGTGAACTCAGCTGCACTGGCTTAAAATTGCATGCTAATGTAAACACACTCTTCAGCTCCTGTTGAAGGGAAATGACAATTTAGCAAATGTTATAATCCTTTAGGGCAAGCCTGAATCTTCAAACTCAGATTGAAGACACAAAACTCTGACATCCCAGGATGAGCTCTGTAAAGGAGCTATGCCTCCCAGGGTATATTTTTTGTTCCAGTACAAATATGACTGCAACTCAGATCCACATAAAGTATTTTTAAGCATGTACAGATACCAGGAAAAGTATAGTCATTACAGCAATTCCTCTCTGAATATCCAAGCAACTCTCAATCAGTAATCTGCTTAAGCATTCTGGTGCATGGCTGCTCCCTTTCATGCCCAGCTGGCCTTGGTGACCAGTCCTTTATATGTGGAAATGAATCTTCCTAACGCCACCATCCACAGCAATTTACTATTAGGGGAAAGTATCAATTCTGTCATCTTGCTCTCCTTGACACTTAAAATGACAATCCCATTGTGTTTGTGGAATAGAGGTACCACCACTTCTCTCTAATCCACTTGACCATCATAGCCAAGATAAGAAAAATCTTGCACTTAATCTCATTATAATGTAAAATATCATTGGATTACATGTTCCACATCTTCTTTCTCACGGAAAGTAAAATCAGAGTTGAGGTTTATGGGAATACAGGGTCAGAATATGGACAAAGCATAGACCCAGGAATGACAAAGCATTTATCTGTCCCATAACATAAATACAGCCTCACTGTCTTCAGTGCCTATAGACAAGGATTTGACAAGTTATAGTAACAATTCAGTAATAGGTGTCCCATGTTAAAAAATGCTTGGAAGTTAAGTACTCTGTGAGAAAATTTGTCTTTACTTGGTAGCAATACAAAAATAAAGCAAACAAAACACACCAAAAGCACGCAGTTCTTGATATTAAACTTCAGTGTAAATCTGAAGTCACTTAGATGTCTGAAGGGTTTTAAGGGGTAAAAAACCAACCAAGATAAAATAATTTAACTCAGTGGGTAGAAATTGCTATACATGCCTGTAAATGCTCAATTTGGAATATGTGCACTGAAATATTAAACTTTGCAGAAAAGATCTTACAGTGATATCCAAGTCATTTTAACTCTACTGGTTTTCTTGACCTCTGATTTACACTGAGGCAGGTAAGAAGAGAATCTGGCCCAAAGAGAATACTAAGACAGAATTTTAGATTACAATAGGATAAAATCTTGTAAAGCTACTTGTCAGAAAGAGGGATAAAGGCCAAACCAGAGAAAGTAAATCTCAGAAGTACATACAACTCAGCATTTAAGGAAGATGTCAGTTTTTCATCATTTAGTGCCTCAAGTCCCTTGATTCCCATTTCAGACATTTTTCTATAAAACTATAGAGAATATCTGTGTTCCACCTGTGGTATTCATTCCTCTTCTTCTCAATAATTTAATACTGTTCTATGAAAATATCTCCTCTTGTCTGCTTTCAGCTTCTTTTTTTAATCTGTTTTTATACAAGGAAAATGAAAAACACGGGTACAGAAAGGAGGATATATCAGGAGTCTTACTGAACAAAATTGAATGGAAATAACATTTTTAGAAGTATTACATCATTATTCTCATTAATTCAGTAAAGCAGATATTGTTTGTTTGTATGCTTTTTCAGTCTCTAAAACTATAAGATAAATACCTGATAAATAAAGCTTATTTCTCTCGCATCGATATTTTAAAATATTTAAATTAAGTAACATTGATTAGGTTGAACAATTACTAACAATCATCAGATTTGCATTTATCTTTTCTGGTAATAAAAATAGAAAGAAATATTTTATAGAAATCTCTTGAACTTTATTTTTTTTCTCATATGAATCAATTATTAAGTACTATTGAGTCCCGAGTCTGACTGAAATGTCTGGAGGCCACACGAATTCCAATACCATACTACTGTAATCTGTATGTCTCTTCTTGTAGCATCCATCAGTCAGTGCATAGGGTCTGTTGGTGTTAGGTCTGTACTAACACAGAACAAAACCATGATTTTTCCCATAAAGAACTACCCTGGCTTTGCTACCGTAGGCACATACAGTTCTTCTGGTAAGCAGAAATAAAATGAAGGGCTTGTGACCAGTCCAGACCCAGTGGTGAAGGATGTTTTGATCTCATCATAGAATGGTTTGGGTGGGAAGGGACCTTAAAGATCATCTAGTTCCAACCCCCTTGCCATGGGCAGGGACACCTTTCCACTAGACCAGCTTGCTCAAAGACCCATCCAACCTGGCCTTGAACACTTCCAGGGAGGACGCAGCCACAGCGTCTCTGGGCCACCTGGTCCAGTGTCTCACCACCCTCATAGTAAAGAATTTCTTCCTAAAATCTAATCTAAATCTACCCTCTTTCAGTTTAAAACCATTCCCCCTTGTCCTATCACTACATGCCCTTGTATGCAGTACTCCGGGTGGGGTCTCACGAGAGTAGAGTAGAGGGACAGAATCACCTCCTTCAACCTGCTGGCCACGCTGCTTTTGATGCAGCTCAGGATACGGTTGGCCTTCTGGGCTGCAGGTGCACATTGCCGGCTCATGGTGATCTTCTCATCAACCATCACGCCCAAGTCTTTCTCCTCAGGGCTGCTCTCAATCCATTCTCTGCCCAGCCTGTATTTGTGCTTGGGATTGCCCCAACCCATGTGCAGGACCTTGCACTTGGCCTTTTTGAACTTCATGTGGTTCACACAGGCCCACCTCTCAAGCCTGTCAAGGTCCTTCTGGATGGCATCCCTTCCCTCCAGTGTGTCGACTGCACCACAGAGCTCGCTGTTGTCAGAAAACTTGCTGAGGGCGCACTCAATCCCACATGTCTTTTGATTGAGTCAGCTTCCACCAAGGATATGATTTGATTCCAGTAATCCTTCAGCTGAAAAGCTAATTCCCTCTGCTGCTGGCCTTCCTGTTGCTCTGTTTTGCTCTCTGCTCATGGCTGTTCATCCCTGAGCTCTACTGAGTCATCCGTTTGCATGGTCATGCTCTAATTCAGACCTACACAACAATTTTCTTAAAAAACATTTCTGGAAGGCTTTTTAAAAATCAGGCAATATTTCTAAGGGCAGGTATACAGTATGGCTGCACAGAGACTGCTGAGACTGTGCCTGTGTTTGAGAAGTGCAAGTGGAAGTGCAGCTGTGGACAGGAATCTGCAGTAAAGACCAGCCATCCTTCAAACCAGCCAGGCTGACTGAAAATTTGTGACATGGAATCACACCCAAAAAGGAGCAATTACACAGACTTTTTAAGCTCAGGAACAATCTCAAGTAGCTCAAGCATGTAGGCCTTGATATAGAAGACTTTAAAACGCCCCACCAGGTAATCTGCGGATATCTAGAAGAGATGAGCTAACATAGTTGTCCATTACTCTCATAGTTGTCCATTGCTCTGCTTTGCAATGCTACTTGATGGCTCGTACCTCTGAAGACTTGTGGATTTGTCAGAATCCATAAAAAGCTTTTTTTTAGTAATAATATACAGTTTAGTTATAAATCTTAAAAAATTAAAAATGGCAAATATAAATACTATTTTTAATTTTGACCAGTACCAATTCTACCCTGTGATAGTATATCTCCTTTTGATAGAGATCATATAAGTTCCCTGAATCAATGTACAGACCACAAAATCTCAGAATATCTGAATTTGGTTTTGGATTTTACTTCCCCCATGCAAAAAAAAAAATAAATCCATTAAGAATAATCTTTGTCTGTATTACTTCCTCTATAGTGAATGAAAAGGGCAAGAACTCTGAAAGCGTAGTACAGATAACTGCACAATTATCATGGACATGAACCAAGAAAATAAGAAACTCAGTGTATTTCTACCTGTAAACTCTGACTCTAGTATCAATAGAAAAGCATTTGTTTAAGACTAATATCTTTATTTTTACCATGTAGGCACTAACATTTCCAGTGAATACACAGACTGTAAGTTGGCATCTTTGGAAAATCCCATCCCATACAACACTGAACAGACACACAGTTCTCGTCAATAATATAATGTCTTATTTATAAACTAATTGCTTCTGTGTCACTTACATATGATACATTAATTCTATAATAGGAATTAAAAGATTTGCTTTTTACATGCTAAGAAATATTCGCAAGCCTAAATGGTGCTTAATTATTAATATTCTTCTGTATTTTTATTTTCCATGAATACATAACCCCAGGACTCTCCCAGGACACTACATTATATGAATTGTTTAAATGCAGGTCATATCCCAGTAAAATATGTTTTAAACAAATAGTGCTAAAAGGAATTTAAAATAGTACCTCTTATCCCTAAGGGTAATAAAGAGCATCACATGAATTAAAATCAGAAGGCACTCAACTACATTATTCCTCTTCCTCAATCAAGCTGTCACTGGCTGGTCTCAGCTCCTCATCCTGCCTCAGCTGGGACAGTGCTGCATTCAGGAGGCACAGGCACAGGACTGCTGAGCTCTCTTCCCCTTTGCTGAGCACCGAGAGCTTTCTTCAGCTTACGAAAACTCCCAGAGATGTCAGGATTTTGCAGGATTGACCCCTACGCATTTTTTTAAACAATTACACTAAGAGCATGCTAACAATTATTGCTGGTTTAGCATTTTAAATATCTCAGTCTCTACAAACAAAATGAGGCTCATTTCTGATTTTCTCCCCCTGAGACAAAATTTCCACTGATTTACATAAGAATTTTGCTGGAGTAAGGACCTCAAGGCACTGTCTGAACATTTATGCTTTGTACTGGCTTTTCCTTCATTAGAGAGTCTCCAAATTCCCATTGACTTTAATGAGAACTCAGTAGGCAGATAAATCTGAGAAGGGTTATGCTTTTGGGAACTTTTGTACCACTCTTGTAAAATTATTATCAAAATTGCTTTTCCTGTATTGTAGTAATAATATTGTGATAGCACCAAAAATCCTACTCAGAGACATTCACTGCGTGTACAATGCTTTTGTTCTATTTTTCCAGTTCCGAATTCTGACACATTTTGGTTTTTTTTCGTTTTCTTTCTTTCTTTCTTTTTTTTTTGTCAGGCTTTCAGACACAAAGGTAATGAGAGGAGCGAAAGTGCCTTCAAAGTTACAGTCCTTTACTCCAAAGTGTTCATCTGTGTATTTTAGTTTTAACAAAACATTAATGCCTTAGGAAGACATTTGTGCTGTCTCCTCAGTTGGTGTTAGAGACATGACATCTCCTATATCAGCACAAATACAGAAAGACTCCAAAGGTGGTCCTAGCGTGGCACAATGTGCAATACAGATGTACTACTCAAAAGCCATATAACTAAGTCATACCTCTTGGTATTGCTCTGACAGTTGTATCATTTCAAAACTTAAATAAAAGTTGCTGTTATTTCTGATTTATTTATTCATTCTAAAAATGAGCAAATTGTGGAGTTATTTTCCCTACAATTTTATGCAACAGCCTAATGGACTAATACCATCTCCTTTATGGTCCAATTGTACAAACTGTCTTCAGTATAACTGGTCATCTGAGCAGTAAAAGGGCATTTAGTTGTTTCTGAAGCATCTTGAACATATTTCTAAGATGTAAGAGGTTTTGGCAGCGTCTTCCCTGAAAACTATTTTTTTTAATATGTGGAGACGTTGAGCAAAAAAATGTTTCATTCCTCCAAGCTCAGTGATACAGTTTTTTGCGGTTTTTTTTACTGGTAATTTAGGCCTTGATCATACCAGTCACTTCCAGGTATAGTCACCTTTGCCTTCAGCAAAACCTGCAGCATTCAAAAGGGTCTAGAATGAACGAAGGGGACAGCTCACACAGAGTTACTTTCCGTTTAAGTGCCAAAATCATTGAGAAGTTGTAGCAAGTCCGTAACTTGGTGATTTCCTTACCCTCAGCTTACTCTGAGGAAGAGAGCCCAGTGCTCCTAAAGCACGTAGAGAACCACAGTGGCCCAGAACTTTAATGTTATTTGACTAGAAATGGTCTCTCTACTTAATTTTAATTTTCAGGCTATTTGTGAACTTTTTATTCTGAACTGAAAGATGTGTTTAAAGCTGGTTATGGGAAGGGTAGGTAACAGACAGATGAGCGATGGCCTGTACACTGTAATGTATTTGGCATTCCTGAAGTTACACAAGTGTGGGGAGGTTTTCATTGCCCATTACAGGCAAGGGAAGCAAGTGCAAGGAAGCTGTTTGCTTCACAGCTTGTATTTCTGCTGTTTAATTGTTGAATGCGGAGCCTACTCACCTAACCTCTGTGCTCCTCCCCTGAGAAAACCTGCCATCAAATGACGACCCAGAAGAAATATGGGTGATTGCTCTGCTCCCATTAAAAAAAAAAAAAAGAGAGAGAGAAAGAAAGAAAAGCACTAGCCTGGTATCAAGGGACCTTGCTAGGATACTTAGGAGAATATTTTCTGTAGAAGCCAACTGACCATCCATCTCCCTTTTTAACTAGTGTCAAGGCTGGTTTACTTGATGATGATTTGATGCCCAGCAATTGCTCCCCCTTGCCCACTGAAAATGAGTGATGACAGGGGAACAGCCGTCAAATAGAACAAGCTGAGATATTGTAGCAGGGAGCTTAGCAAGGTGAGTCCTGCAAAAAAGAGCCGTTACAAAAGGATGAAGTTCTGGAAAACAACTGTTTTACAGTCTGCTTTGTGGAATGTTTATTTTTTTCCAGATTTGTAAGATATGTTTATCTTGATAAAGCACTCCTGCAGCATAAAACAAAAAAGTATGTCTTCTACTTGGAACGAACAGCTCAGTGAGGATTTATGTAGAATTTCTTAGCTCTCTTTCTGCTGGATTCAGTTGGACGCTGACATCCACTCAAGTAGGAAAGAAATAGAGTCACTGCCTTTTCTCACCCATCAGCTGCTCAATGGGGATATACGAAACTAAAGAGCCTAGAGAGCTGCTGTACTTGACAGTTAGCAATGGATATATGTATGTGTTTATGATGGTACTCCAGCATCTTCAGCTTTGGACATTAGGACACCTTTTCCCAAGTGCTCAATAACAACAGACAATACATGAGACACATTGCAAAGTCACTGAATGCTCTCACCTAAAGTATGACTTTGCAGAGGTACAGAAGAACAATGGCAAAACAAGAAAAATATTACTGTAGTGTAACAGTACAATAGCATGAATTTATAAAGCACCTTCATCTTCAAAGAACTCGTAAAATATGCATTGTTCATGTTTTACGTAATACTGGCAAAATTTCTATGCAAATACATACATTCAAAAGTTGCATGTGTTTATAATTGATATGGATGTAAATATATATGCACATATATTTAGTAAACTATCAGCTATCAAAACATTAGCCACGCTGAAAGCTATTCATACCATGAGTACTGAGGTGCTCCAGTGGCTTTGCAAATACAATTATTAAGATGGAGCTAATAAGCACTAGTATACTTGAGCTGACTCAATTCATGTAGTTTCTGCATGTCCACTTCCATCATATCGTTTTTCCACATTCCGCATATCTCAGTTCTCATCCCCATCCCTACAATATCCTGGATAACAGAGAGTTGGCAGTCTGTGCAAAAATTTAGAAATACGCTTCATGGGATCACTTGTGTATTTTCTAACATGCGTAAGGCCCCACTTGTCAAAGCACACCAAAAATGAGTCTGCTCCATGGGGAAAGACAAGACAGAGTGGCATGTGGTCACAGCACAGGCAGGAAGAGCAATGACCTCCCCAGCCAGGCGCAGTCCCCAAGCGCTGCAGGGCTGGTGACCATGCGAGCTTCTCTCAACAGACTAGGCAGGGTAACAAAGCACACATGGGGCTGTCCATGTCAGCAAGGCACAATGGCAAGAAATATGAGCAGAAACAGGGCTGCCTACAGCATGGGTCTGAGGTCCATCCAGAGGCCATGGCCAAGGACTGGGCTACCAAGGACCAGAGGTGGGGACAGCGGCTAAGCTTCACTGAAACTCCTGGACCCATGGGTAGAGGGCATGGGTGGAGGTCCCAGCTGAGGATGGTCAGGTCCATTAAAGCCTGTTGGTGTCCTCAGGGCCTTCCCACCACTTTTACTTACAGTGTTTCTGTAAGTGAGCAGTTTTACTAATGCCATCAGTTTGTGGTTGCTTCTGCTAGAGTGATCACTCTTGTATAGGACTGTGGGTTACAGGTCAGACCCACAAAGGTATTTAGGTGCCTAACATTCACTTTGGGACCAGATACAAGAGGAACTTAGTGCTTCACCATCTTTCTGAATCAGCCCCAAAAAACTAAAGATCACAGAATCAGAGAGCAAATTTTTCTAACTATAAGTGTGGCAATTCTGGAAATCATTCTGTAACCCACCGTGAGATGATCCTCGCTTTTACTTCACTTTTTTCCCCCCAGTAAATAGGGTGAATTTTATGTTTTATTTAAAAAAAATTATAATATTTTTTCTGAATCTGTTAGTTCTTGGGCAATCTGGGTGTCGGATCAATCACTCCTTGTGGCACAAAGATAGGAGGAATTCTGTGGGTGTATCCTTGCAAATTTGTCTCTTTGTTTTCTCACTGGATTATAAATACTCACTTTCACTACTGATAGTAGGGTTTTCTATTTTCTTTTTAAGATGCTCTGGCCCTCTCTCTTCCAAGTGACACATTTTCTTCCTGCCCTTACCCTGCTCTAGAGAGCATCCCCATCTGAGTTTTGCCAAATCAACAGTTTGTGTGATTGCTTTGAGTGGGAGGAATTTTCGGGTAGTACAAGTCAGAAGTCATAACAGACTGTTGTATTTTCAGAAAGACTCTCACTACTGCCTACAAAACAAAATTAACAACCTCATTGATGACTGAAACAGTCCCACTGTATGGTGGCATTACGGTTGTTTTGGGCTCACAGTTTTTAACGTTTTCAGAAAGAAAAGAAAATTGTTTGGAAAAAAAAAGAGGAAAAAGATAATTAAATCACATAATTTTAATTAATTTATTAATTATGAAGGCTTTATTGTACACATCCTGAGCTCAGCTATCATTAAGTAACTTGGTCTTCAGTAAGTACACCCTAACAAGTGTTGTAAGCAAGATGTATTCTGATAGGAACTCTTAATGGAATCATGCATGAAACATCTATTTTTTACCAAGGCACTCTATAATGAATGGGTTTTTAATGATGCAAAGTTATAAAATTTCTTCTTAGAGATTAAGAGACAAAGAATGCTGCAGTGAAAATGCCAATGTTAAAACATCTATAATTTAAAACTATGTAGTTTTTTATTCCTGTCCTTGATAATAAGTAGCTTTTCTGGTCTTTTGCCTCCTGTGTCATGACATGCTGATGCAGGGGACATGTTTGGTGGATAAAAAGATATTTGCAGTTCCCCTGAACTGTAATTGCAAACTGCTAGAACTCATCAGACTTTGGATTTGAATACAGTCTAGAACAGCCTCGGGGTCGCTCCTGTTACACAAGGCTCTGCATTAGCAGCCAGACTGAATTAGAAAAAAACCCAAAACAACGGGAAATGGATGTGGCAAAGAATAGCTCTGAGTATCACTACATCATCAATGTTGAATGGTATTTGCTTTACTGCCTCTGGCACATGAGGCATATACGTAAGTTTATTTACAAGTGTGCCTATGTTAGTCCAGGCCAAAAGAAGAGTAGCAGTAGATAAATTTGTGGCAGTTGGATTTAGATACTGCTATATAGCTTTCTACAGTAAATGTATCAAGGACAGATATGGCCAGCTTCCAAGTTTGATGATATGTAGGTTTTTAAGAAAAAATATGATTTTTCTGTCTCTGAACATCATCCAGCCAAGATTAGGTGACTCTTTTACTGCATGTGCAACTGTAAATAGCTGTGAGAGACTAACCTTTCCTTCACAGTATGTTTCCTGTATATTATGGCCCTTTTATATAGATCTAAGCCTCTGCCTTCATAGATGCATAACACAAGCGACATTCTGCTGTTCCAGTGCCACTGTTCAGCATTTGGGTGGTGAAAGGTTGAGAGCTCTAAAGATGGATTTTGGCACAGTTAACACTCAGCTAAAATTTCACACTAGCTGATTTAAGCCTAACAGTGGTGGAAGCTCAGCCAATAACAAGTCCGTGCCAATGAGGTCAGTTCAAGACACCGCAGAGGATTAGAGAGCCTTTTGGTGGTGGATATGGCTCTGGCTTTCTGTAAAGACTTATTAAAATGTAGGCAACTGAACTGGTTCCATATACGTAGCTCTCATCTATCATAGAATTCATTTCATTTCTCCTCTGCAATGTTAATGAGATATGAAAAGCCTTTTCTTCCTTTCTAAGATATCAACATTAATGACGCAGAGTCAGATCCAGTGAATGGAAAAGAATGAGTTCACCTACACTATAATTTGTAATTGGCTTACTCATGGGACTTGAGTCTTTTGCATGAAAACTAGAGCTGTGTGAGCTCTCAAATGTGTTCCATTCATGCCTGCATTGTCACAGGAAAGATTTGAAGGAATCAGTTTGCATTTAATTAAGTCTTCTGTGACTTATTGCGAACAATCTTAAACAATACATTCATCAAAAGTTTTTAAGATCAGGTTAAAGGGAGGCCTATGTTTGATACTGCAATCTGCTCTATTGAGAAGCCATTATAAAAGACATCATTACGTACAAAATGGGTATTTCTTCATAACCTAAACACAACTAAATGCATAAACTCCACCGCAGCTCCCATGGAACTCTCTGCAGCTTCTGAGTAATGTGTGGTGACTACGGGGGAGTCCACTGGGTAACGATTTATTTTAAGTCTCTATCAATGGGTGCTTAACTGCTGTTAATTCAGAACAGTGGCTTGGGGAACTATATTTGAGAGTCACACACATATAAAATCATTCCATTGTGATTTGTTTTATTGCAGCAAATACCAGTGAGATTTTGTTGAAGGGAAGCAGTGAGGGAAGAAATACTCACTTTTCTCTTTTTTTTTCATGTCACAGCATGTAGCGGTGCTGGTTTCAGAAACCCAAAAAGCGAATCTTTCTGCCTGGGTTCACAGGACGATCTAGGGTGTCTGTACTTAAAAAGGCTGTTCCATTTTGACAGTTAGCATCAAACAGTATTGCATGTATGGGTGTGTGGGGAATATCTCTCACACTGATAGAAAGGGTACTTAATTCTGACACGTTTAAGTATTCCAACTGTACAGATCATTGAAGGAAATGGAAGATCTCAGGTTCAGAGAGAGAAAGTGCAAAAACTATACCGAAAAGCTGAAAGTCCTTTCAGAGATAGAAAGTATCATTCCACTTACTAATTCTATGATTGTTCTAATTCAACCAAATTTAAAGATCGTAATCTTTATTTTGGATAGCAAAACCATGAATCAAAAAGAAATAGGCATCTCTGTTGAAGTACAGACCCCTTTTTTTTTGTCACCATCAAAGGGCTCCTTCTCTCATCAGTGTTTTATAATGATGTTTTTGAAAAGCAAACATTTTGTGTCTGGAATAAAGCAACAGGCAATATGCATTTTAGAAAGACCTCCTTATTCCCTCTTTCTGTGTATTACTCAGTTTAAACATTTCCCTGGTTGGGAATCAAGAAAAGAGGCAGCAAAAATTATAAGGGCAGCTAAAAACTGGGACATAGTAAGAGCAGAGCTACAACTTGGTAGTTAAGCTGCTTTTTGCTGTGAAAAAGAAGTGATGTGGCCAGTGACTGACATGTCTGGTTTGGGCACAGGGATGCTATTCTTGGCATTGCCAAGGTTACTGTTCAGTAACCTTTGGTAAGTCTTTGAGCCTTCTCAGATCTTAGTAAAACAGGGATAGTGACCTGTTGTTGAACAGCACTTGTAGCACTATCCTGCCTTTCTGATTCAGTTACTGTGACCAGCAGTTCTCTAATCTTTCACTTTCACTTAAAGGGGACTGGAGATTTAAATTGGAGAAAAGGATACATCCTGAGATTTGTCATCAGAGAATTGCAGGGTAGACAGTCGGGCACAGTGCTGAAGAAATTCCTCTTTAGAGAAGGGGGAAGGAGCTGGGCTGATGAGAGATTAGAAAAAAAATTTAAGCTTGTGGCTGCTAAAAGCCCTTCAGACCATTGTGCTTTCACCTCTAATTATCAGTAGGACTTAGACTGAGTTCAGCCACTCCTAACACACATGCGGAGCAGCCTGGGAAGGAGGGAATAACTAAATGAACCACCACAGCTGAGAAGTCCTGAGGTCACTGCTGGAACAGAGAAGTAAGATTGGTATGACATAATATTTAGTTGCTTATTTTCCCCTCAATTTCTAGCTTGATTAGAGTATGCTTGGTGTAGCTCTATCCTCATCTTTGTCCATCGCCATCCCTGCCTCAGCCACCTTCTTCCAGCCACATACCTGATCACAGTGGCTCCTACACCTTAAACAACACCCTTTCTCATTCCTCACAAGATGCTGCTCATCTTTCAGCAAATCTTCTGTTTCCTCTTGAAAATGTCAGATGCAAGAAAGATAGAAGGACTAAGGCATAAGAAGAAATAGTGAAACACAAAACAGAGGAACTATCCTTATTTGTTATGTTGTATGTATTGACATAGAAACTATTGTTTCTATTTAATAATACATAGTGTGGTCTCTGGAACTGTGTAAAGTGACAATAGAAAAAGCTATCCTATTGTCATGGTGTCCTTCAAAACCAGATTAGGAATCACTTACCCCAAGTCCACTTCCCCAGACTGTGTAATTATAGTTTAATTTCAGTGAACAATCAGAAATGGTCTACATCCTCCTTAGTATATTAGTATACAATCTGTTTATGTGTTTGCAGGGACTGTATTTTTAATGTACAAAGAGCTAGATACTGAGGTTTGATCCCTGCCTGCCAGTTGGAAGAACAGATAAACACTGCATTTACCTAAGTAGTAAGCTATTCTTTACTAATTTTTTTTTGCTGTCTAACAAGAGACAGTTTCACATAGCTATGCCCCAGGGACATCAATATTTCTAAAATTAGCAGGGGACAGTCACTAATCCTTTGGGAAAAGTGCTAAAGTTTGACATCTTAATTAAGAATTGAGTTCTAGAATTGCTGGAAATTACCAGGACAAAGTTATGGATCTGAATGGAATTTTGGAGAGTAACTGAGAACATCCCAGACCCAGAGCTGTGATCCAGCCTATGCCGATCTTCCCAGCTTTGTAGGATTCCTGACAGTTTTTTAGCTGAAGGAAACAGAATCTGCCAGAATTGAATTAAGATATAATATAATACTAAGATATATTAAGATCTAATATAGCTTTGTTTAGTCTATCTTTGAACATTAACAGGTGGGTTCTTTTCTGTTGTTTGAATTACAGGGAAAATATATTTTTACTTCTTACTTCTGCATGTGGATAGTGTTAAAAACAGCACTGAGGTGGCTGGCAAAGAGACGTTCTACACCCAGGAGCACTGTGGCCTGCAGACCAGTGGTACCATTTTCATCACACTCAGCAGCGCAGCTGAAGTCTCAAGAAGTAGCTTTCCCAGTAAGCTGCACAGAGCAAATGAAAGCTGATAATACAGGGTGTCAGCTTGGAAGAGACGTCTTCTAGTGGATTAACCACTAGAAGGATTAGCCAGAAAATTTTGGCAGGCAAAACACTTCGGAAACTGCCTGAACTGTGAGGGTAACTAAAAGATTCAAGCATCCATAGAGATATGCCACACAACTGTGGTGCACAGGAGATAGAGCATCCTGAGCATGGCCAGCATCAGACTTTTCAGGAAAAGGTATGGCACACCTTAGCAGAATAATCTGCTCATAGGCTGTAGGTGTATTTCTAAATCTTCTCTGTTGTTTGTGACCTGAAGCACGAGGGTTTATATCCCCTTTAAAAATGTTTTATCCTATCTGATGCAACTGTGGAAGCTTTTTATGATTGAGATAAATCTACAGTCTTCTTTTTAGCCTTTTCAATTCATTGTCATTCTGTAGCCATGAGTTCCACAGGCTAATTTTGTTCAATGTTAAAATACATCCTTTACTAGATACAAAAAGCACATTTGAAACTCAACATTTTGGTCTTCTGTTACTAAAAATGATAAACAAGAAACCCCAAAGTACATTCTTTCTAAAATGTAAATATATTTTTAATTAGATTTGTGTCTGCACCAAAGTGTTTGCCTGTAAAGTTAACCTGTAGGAATTATGTTATGAAAACTTGAAGGGGTGACATAGGTAGCATCAACCAAAGGAATTTTCCCTAGTAGAACTGTGTGTCAATTAATTTGTTTTGCTGGAAAACCTTCATCAAGTTTTCATACTCTTCTCTGACACAGCTATGCTGGCAAAACTTTAAGCTATAATGCAAACTAGTATCCCATCTCATTTTCTTGTTTACTATAGTGATTTGGTAAAAATAACAAATGTATTTAACAGCAGCAACGCTTAAGTCTTCTCATGTACAGTATTCTGTAGTAAAACAGTGTGCCTAACCACTGTGTAATTTAGGAGTAACTTTTTTCCTATATTTGTGTAAGAGAAATGTATTGTTAGGATAGATTGGAGTAGCATGTTCGCAATTTAATTTTCTGTCTCATTTGTCTTTCAGCATTAGTGTGTTTCCTTTGTTTGTGTAACTACAATACCAACACAGAAGACACAAATTTTTATAAAAATGAAATTCTGCTTTAAGTTTTAAACAGTGCATTGCCCATAGCCTCCAACACTGCCTGCAGCATGGCTCCTGGGTCATTAACTATTAATTGATTCTTGGGTTTATTAACTATTATATACGGAGAAATATCCTGAATGGGTGTAAGACAGCAGACAGGCTTTATATGGCTTTGTGTCTCCTCACAGCTCCTGGTGCAGGAATGGTTTAGGACAGGAGGAGGCATTAGGAGACAGTAATGTTACCATTACTATTTTGGACCATATGGTAACTTCATAGCTAATAGCTGTCTTTGTGGTGCCTCTCTAAGTGATCCAGAGGTCCTGACTCAGAATGTTGGAGGCACATAGTTTAATGCCAGTTTTGTCTTACTGAGAATTGCACCTTGCACCAAATCTCCATCAAAGAGTTTAACTATTATGAACTGACAGTCTTGAGCCAAAACTCAGCAAAACTCACAGGATATTTTGCCACTAATTGTGTGACAGTTCAGAAGCGGGGCTTGTGATGAATGGCATTAAATACATGACACAGTCATCACTAGTACAGTGTTTGCAATTAAAGGCGTACTTAAAAAGGAAAAATTGAAGAATTTATAAATGCAATAAATATGACCATGTCTTACAAAATTATGAACATTTCCTTGATGCTTGTTTGGTCAGAAATTTTGAACCTAGTTGTTCAGCCAGAGGAATTGTTAGTGTGAGGAAAGGAAATTAGGACTGTGTTGGTGAGGTAACTGTCCTTCTCACTGTCCCTGATAAGACAAGAAAAGGCCTGGTAAGGCCAAAGGATGCTCCCTAGTGACACCTATTAGTCCTCACCAGCGACCATAGCCTTCACTAGTTCTGGGCATACGTTCAGCAAAACCAGCCTCCAGATGTCAGGAATTTAGCTGTCTTAGCTGTTGTGCACCTTTCACCCAGCCTCAGTTAGCTGGAATAAGCTACTCACCAAGAGTATTTAAAAATATCATGAGAAGTTGCACTTCATATTTCTTTAAGATGAAAATATTTTGGACTGCTTGCATGTACAGCAGTCTCAAAAAGTGTTTATGAACTGTGGCCTAAATACTGCATCACTGAAATAAAAATTAGTTTTGATTTTTGTTTCAGTAAGAGTAGATTTGGTCATGAAACAATATTCACCCAACCAACAAAATGCAGCTGACTCTCAGGCAGAACTTGTCAGCTTTGAAACAACATACGCCAACATCCACACAAGACCTTATGACAGGAAATGAAGGCTATAGCCAATTGGACCTGTCAGGAAATGCAGGTGAAGAATATAGTTGCTGAAATGAGAATTTAGCAAGGGTTAACACTTCTCCAAGTGTAAAAAGACTAAGACCTTTTCTATCACAAACTGGTAACAAACTAATTTTATACCTCATACAAAACTTCTCATGATGACAGCTTGAAAGCATCTTTGATACATTTAAAGACAAAAGCTGAGTTGCCAATATCCATGCTGTTGTCTGTGTTTCACCAGACTTTGCATAGTGTAATAGTACAAAAGATGGTTGTCTTTTTTTCCTGAGAGACTGTTATCTTCACCTTCCAAAATCATAGTCTTTAATAAAAAAAGAAAAGGGGCATCTTCTTCAGCAATCATCTTTGCAAATAGGGCCAAGTAAGCCAGGGCATAGGTATACATTGATATTTTGTGAGTAAGTTTGTACACAGACACACACACACACACACATACAGAAAAATGGGAAAAAATGTTTTAGGTTTATATCCCAAAGAATTTTTACCTACAGAAAACAATAGAAATGATCAAGAGACATAAAACTTTAGCCTGTGTAAATTAAATGGTTCTGCTGCATTAACTTCATAAAACCATAATCCTCTCCTCCATAAACTATTACATGCACTGCAACATATCTGATTTATGGGGTGTAGAATCGATGGGAAAAAATTAATGCTTGAAAAACATATTAGAGACATTATTGAACAGATTTTAATTGAGATTTGATTTCAATGCCCCTTATCCACATGATTAATGGGTCCTACCCCTCGACTCCAGCAGGCAGAAAAGAGAGTCTTTAATATGACAATTAAGTATCTGTCTTTAGGTTTTATGTAGCTCTCTCCTCAGATCACTTCATCAGTACAGTGTGGCTTTTGTGCAGATTAAATTGAGACTCAATTTTCTCTATTTTCCAGCACTTACTTATGTTTTATGACAAGCACTAAATCAATTTTATGCTATTATTGATTTTTTCTTAAATGGACACAAACCATTTCGCCTTTTGCCCTTCTTTTCTACTTTCCTTCTATTTCCTTTTTTCACTGTATGCTTGATATACAGCCAGCTGAAGAAATTTCAAATGTTTCCTGAGATTTCTACAGGTCGTGCCAATTCATTCACTTTTTACAACATCAGAATTGACAAACTTAACCTGGAATTCTATCAAAACTTATATATACTTTTAATGTGACAAGGTTTACAGGTTGGGATTCTTCCCCTAGCTTATCCACAACAAAAAAAAAAAGAGAAAAAAAGGAAAGAGTCTTCAAGGTTAGTTCCTCCTCTTTTTCAATTAAAAAAAAACCCAAACCCACAACAGACAATCTTTCTAATAACTTCTGAAATATTTGAACTGCAGCTTCAGCTATAATTTTTGAAACAGTCTTGAAATCTAATTAATACACTGATGCAGGGAGAACCTATTTCATGGCTTGCAGGGGAAAAGGGCATTATCTACAAGGTGCAATAACTCCTCTGAGATGTGGCAACAGCTAGTGGTACACCATGCAATTAAGAAGCTCTTGGTTCTTTAGGGCTCTATCCTGTCTGACCTATGGCAAAAATTAACAACTGCCTTGGACAATAAAAACAGCACAATTTGTAATCAGATAGCTTACTTTTTTGGCAGAGAATTATACGTTAAGAAGGATCAAAGCGGGAAAGAAGAAATGTAATTCAGCTAACAAAATGTGTTGGCCTTTTGATTTTCTGGCTGTTTAGGGTCATGGAGGAGGTTATGAAGGATTGTCCTCTTTCTTTCTTTGTTTGAAGTCCAGCATGCCTGAGCTCAGGTGATAAAATTGATCTTTAAAATAAAATTGATCTTTAAAATAAGTACAGTAGCTTCATTTTGCTGAAAAATCAATAAAGCCCTTCATTGTGTTGGGTATTTACCTAATAATATTTTACTTGTAAACTCTCAAAGTATTTTTTAAAGTGTGTTTCGAGAGATTTAAAAAAAAAAAAAGAGCTTTCCAAATAACACAGGCGTAGCTACTGAATCAAAAAGCTGATGTTAACCTGAATGATCTCTGTCATGGCATCTTCGCTCAGCTGATGCTTCCTTCAATTTAAGGGGAAATTTCAGTTGCCCTGAATGACAGATTTTGGGCAGAACGGTAATTTTTTAGTTCTTTCTTAGTGTGATTCTATCACTAGTGTGTGCCTACTTGTGATTATAGTAAATATATGTACACACAGTAGGTGTAAGGTAGATCGAGAAGTTTCCTTCTGGAGTTTCAACAGCTTTCCTAGAAAAAAAACAGAAAAAGTGCAACCAAATTAAGAAACAAAAAAACCCAAACCAACCTGATTAAGAAAAAAATCATGAATTTCACCATAATATAGATGCTGGGATGCTGTTCCCTATATGAAATGTAAGTCAGACAGTGATCCAGTAATGGGAAAAAAAGTTTGGAGCTATGCCATTGTGCTGTAGCTCCCTTAATTTATAGAATATTGTTCCCTTCATGCAAGAAACATGCCAGTAACAATATCAACTTCCATGATTAACAGGAGACTTGAGGGGTTTTTCTTTATTTCTTGGCTTTCTCTTCACTTTGAGGTATGAAGAGTAATGTCACAAATCAGCTTGCATGCTGCCTTTCTACTACATGTTAAAAGAAAGCTTTCCTTGCAAGTGCCAGATGCATGCGATCTTGTGAATTCTGTATGCCTGTAGCAAAGAGCAGAGGTGCCCTGAACTCTCTGCTTCTAGCTGGAATTCAGATTCAGACTGCTCACAGGTCAGTGATTCCTTAGCTGTAGACTAATTCAAAATGAAGATGAACCATTTCGTTCCTTTAGAGAAACAGCTGGTTTGCATCTTAGACTAAAGGCTCGTTATTCATTTGCTCCATTTGTTTCTGTTTTGGTTTTGCCATTTTCTTTGTTATTACTATCATTGCTGTTAATATTGTCATTGTTATTACTACTGTTGCTATAATAATACTAATCACCACATTGTGTTACATGAACATCATGTAAATACTGCAAACCAAGAAAATTGCTGTAGTGTCTAGCAGACAGTTTCGTTTCATGTATCCAAAAGCTGGTATAGGTTAAGTTTCTGAAACCTTTGCTTATTTTGTTAGCATATTTTTCTCCTGTGGTTTACTCTTTTCCTCATCAGTCCTATTTATACCTTGATTCTTTTTTAAATTGGCTTTTTAAAAAAGTAAATTATACTGTTAAAACCTCTTTATCAACAGAAGCTGTTTTTCAGAATAGATTCAAATAATTTAAGTATACTGTTTAAATGTCTCTAGTTGCTCACTCTGGCTTTTCTAATTAATGTAATTTTTATCAACCTTATTTATTTATTTTCTGGCCTTGCGTTTTTCATGCCTGTGATATTCAGACATATACGTAAGTGCATCCAAAAGTGTACCCAATGGTACTACAGGTTGTGGGTTATGGTTATCTCCTCCCTTCCACATCTGGTCAGATGTTTTTACCCTAGTGACCGTACAGCTGACTTAGGCACGAGAGAGTTGAGACAGGATACCTGGCACTGTGTGGAACAGCAACGTAATAAAAAAAAAAAATGAAAATCAGGTAACCCTCATTCCTATAACACACATGTTTGGGACTATCTATCTGAGAACTATTTGACTTCCAGGCTTTAAAAGCATGTGTGTCACAGAATTCCACTTAAAACACTTTCAGAGTAATAAATCAACAATAAAATTCCTGTACACAATGAAGGGCAAATTACCACAATAGGCTGATCTGTTGAAAAAATAAACCTGGTTGAAAAAGAAAACCTGTTTAAAAAAATAAATGCTCTGTATATGAACTGTGAGTGCAGATAAACAGATCTTTTCAGTGTAAACTCGTTAAGAACTATTTTTTCTTATATGTAGGTGAATGGCATCACATGCTTCAACTTGAATGGGATTTTTGATTTAGCGCTGGAGATGATTTGTTTTCTTTGAAGGCTCGTGAGTCCGTAACGCAGCACTTATAAGAGGGCTAGATAATACACGTGGCTAGATAAGCCACGGAGCTCACTGAAGTAGTCCACAGCACAGCGTTATCGGCCGTAGCCTTAAAAGAACAGGAGACCTTTGTGTTTTGCCCGGGCAGCGGAGATCGTCAGCTTTCTGATACGAATTGCAAGTCTAATCTAGAATCGCAACAATTCAGATCAATAAACAGCATTAGCTTTGCGCACCGGTTCCCCGCCGTCCGCACACAGAGACACACGTGTGTTTCCCCTCATGCCGGCCAGCAGCGCTGTACGGGATGCGCCCGGAGGAGATGGCGGCGCTCCCGCCTGTGGGCTGGTGCCCGCCAGACTGGTTACCTGTTGGAAGCAAGGGCCGTGCCAGACAGGCCAGGGAGCCGCACAACAATTAGAATTTCACCTTCATTAGGTACATATACACGTTTGGGGTGTTTTGGGATAAGCGTTCCCCTGGCTGCCCGGAGGCAAGCGCGGGCCCTGGCTGAGTAAGCCGGTGCAGGCCGCGCTGGCCGGGGTTGTTGCCTGGCAACAGGCGACCCCGCGGGGCGGGGCGGGGCGGAGGGTGCCGGTCCCCTCACGGACCGGCGGGGCTGGCGCCGTCAGCGGCCCTTGATTCCCGTCCCTCTGGAAAGGGGCTGTTCCTCCTCCTCCTCCGGTTAAATCTCCTCCTTGGCTCTGCGAAGTCCCAGCAGAGGAGAGGGTGTCAAAACGAGGGTAAGGAAAAAAAAAAATCTGTGAAAGGATTTAACGAGGTCAGGAAAGTCCCCGGGGAAATGGCGCTGTGCCCTGCAGTCCTTGAGGCAACAGCCCGGCCCGGCTGTATTCCCTCGCCCCTCCACCCTTCCCTGACTCCCCCCTCCTCCTCCGCTCTCCTCCCCGTCCCTCTGCAGCGGCTACAGTAAAACACCTTAACTCAGCTCTGGGCGGGAGGAGGGAGGGGAAGGGACCACCTTCAGAGTGCAGCTGGAACTGGAAGCTGTCTGCCTCAGCCGTTAGAAATATGTGGAGAAATTACCTATCATTCCCTGTAGAGACATCCAGCAACCATCCCAACCCAGCTTTTCAGTTCGGTGATAATATGCTCCTATCAGTTTTAATAGCCCCATGCTGGATTCAGGAGGTATTATGGATTGTACAGCAAGCATATTGTCATTAAATTAAATTTTCAGAACATTCCCCAGCTCATCACAAATACCACAGAGAGTAATCATAATCGGTTCTCAACACATGTGTAATTGCCTTCAGCTGGCGTTTTTTACAGTTGACATTGTTCAGCAGTGATAAGGTGATTGGTGATTTGAATACACAGCTTGTTTCATAGCTGCCGTAATTGAAATATGGTATGTGTGAATGGAAGATTACATTAAGACCTAGGATAATCACCTGACATGAGAGTAATTGAGTCTACAATCTGCCACCGAGTCTCTCAGGGAGGGCTGAAATGAAAAGAAGCCATTAGTAGATTATGCCACTGCTGGCTCGGCTCGGCGCAGCGCTGGAGCGCCGGGCTGGCATTCCTCAGCGGCGGGCTGGGCAACGCCGGCCGGGCCGCCCCCAGCCCGGGCCGGGCGGGGACGGGGGGGACAGGCGGGAGGCACCGACGGGGAAAAAAGTTGAACTTCTTCCTCGGGGGGGCGGGGAGAGAGCCAGGCTCTAGAACAAATACCTCCCGCTGCCTCGGGAAATGTTGCTTCCTTATCGTCCCGTTGGTGGTGGAGACAGGAGGTCCCATCGCTCCATCGATCTCTTCTGGAAGGGCCGGGGAGGCGGGGGGAAAAGAGCAGCATGAATTTATCCTGGTGGGTTTGGGCGTAAATGATAGAACTTTAGCTATTGTTTAATTGCTTATGGAGGGAATAAGTGTGTAGGATCTTAAAAAAATGAAACCAAAAGGACCTGAGAGCAATTCAATAGGTTTATGCGCTCCAGAAGCATTCATGGGTGATTATCATTTGGAATTTTAAAACTTATTGACAGAATTTGGTGGAAACCTGTAAATCTGGTGTTGTTTGTTCACCTAAAGACACAATGAAAAGAGTGCCCTTATTTATTAGTGTTTTTCATGATGTGGGTGACAGAAGATACTTTCTTTAAAAATCAAGTTTGGAAGTAAACTGAGGTTAATTATACAAAGGGTGACCAAGAGGAACAGTCTTATCTAACCTTTAAAAATAAATGTAATAAGGTGCCTCCAAATCTGAAACAAATATTTACTCCAGGTGTCCAGACTTAATGGACAAAAGCTTAATTGTTTTTTAAGGACAATATTTTATTTGTTAGGCACCAAGGATTATCTTGTGATGGAGAAGTCTGTCTGTCTTTGTTTCTTCCTTTGAAAGGCGATATCATGTTTTGTTGGGTTTTTTTGTTGGTTTTTTTTTTCCAAATCTACTGTATATACAGATCACAAACCCTGAACAAAGAAGAATTACAAACCCAGCTGAGATAAACATGTCAGAATTACTGTTAAGAGGCTGATGCCCAGAGTGTTTAATGGCTTGAAAAGATGATCAAGCATTTATGCAGCTACCCCTTCAAAAATTATCATTGAGCCAATGATAATCCAGTTATAATAAAGAGTACTGAGTCAATTAAGCTTAGCATGCAGAGAAACTACTTTTTAATATTAAATAACTCAGTCTCTTCCATCTTTAAAAAAAATGGAATTATGAAACCAGCAATTTTACAGAAAAGCCATAACATTCAGGTTAGAAACTTATATAAAAAGCTGTGTCCAGCATAGCATAGTGAACTTGTAGGGTGTCATCCCATCAGGATCTGAGGTTCTCCTTTGAGATGCTGCGAATCCCCATTCTCTCATAACTTTATAGTGTGTGGTAGTTTTCAGAATCCAAAATCCGGCTCTACTGTCTTGGAAATGGCTACAGGAGACAGAGCTCAGCACACTGTCTTTTCTGCACACAACTGATAGCTACTTAACAATTGCCTGGCCAATTTTTTTTTCCTTACAACATCTTCAGAATAGGTTTTGTATCTAGCAGAAGTATCTTGCATGTTTTTCTCAACTATTCCTGAAGCCACAGCTCTCTCTAGCACTTGTTAGAACAAACCTAAAAATGCAATGGTAAAAGAATAGTGTTTAGGCTTGTTTATTGTTGGATTCCACTCGTAATAACATCAGCCAGGAGGAAATTTTTGGACAATTAATGTCTATGTAATCCGGTGCAGCATCACTGAAAACAGAAGGATATGTGACTGGATATAGCTGCAGTGGTGACGTAAAATAAAATGCTAAATAGTGTAGTATCTTCCTCATCACATTGTACACAGCACGCATCCAAGTTTGCTACTATAAAGGCTACAGTTGTCCCAGTGAGCCTACACCTTTGCACAGACAAAGGCTGTCTGATTTGCAAAAAAGTGAGTATCAGTTATTATATGTAGAACAACCAGTTTAATGCTGGGATCACAAGCTCTGTTCGTAGGCTTGGCAGTTGAAAATTCCTCAGCTGCTTATAGGGAAAACATAACTAATTTTATCTGGAAGGTATTGCATAGCAGTTAACCTGGAATGTGTAATGTATTTTCAATCACTTAAAAAATTGAAGGAAGCCTAGCCTCTAAAAAAAAAAAAAAATTGGGAAGTCTTATTCTCACTTATGCAAAAATGCATTGCCTTTAAAAATCTGTTTATCTTGATATAAACAATGGTGGTGGAGTCACTTGGATTTAACCAGAACACCAACATATGAAAAATAATTCTCTAAGCAGTCAACCCTGAGGAGTGCTTAAAAGGGATTACTCAGTTATGCGGGTAACCTGCATGATTCTTTTGGGGCATGAAATCCTTCCCCAGTTTTGTAAAACTTGATGGAGGTTTTTTTTCCAGATCTAGAGGTACAGGGCGTGCAACAGCATGATGAACTGTCACCTAAGGAAGTTCTCAAAGTGTGTACTATTGAACAGCGGTAACCATCAAAGAGCACAAGAGAACTCATGGACAGTTTGCTCAAGGATCTGCTGTGGGGTTTAAAAACCTGGGGTTGTACAATGAAAGGCTTTTGGGGAAGTTTGACAGGTGCAAATGTCAAGGAAGAAAGGTTAAAAAAAAATCCTGCTTGAGAAGAGAATCTGAAGATAATTCTGACCAATAGAGCCTTAAAGGACCCTTTTATCTCATTACTGCCTCCAGAGGCACTACAAATTATCCTTTCCAGTAACCTCCAAGTAGCTGTTACCTGATTATTTCTTCTGGGGTCAGAGAACCAGCCTCTACCTTTTATCTAATATCTTTTATGGAGTGGACAATTCAGATGTTCTCATCTCTCTGAGAAGTGGGTCTAGTTTATTGCACTTGTCAGGCAACTGTTTGGGGTAGTGTGGCCAATGGGCCTGTCTACAAAGTCTGTTAAGAAAAATATCTCAATCATAAGATTATGCCTACACAGTTATACACCTGTCTATATTAAATCTATCTTAACAGCTATGGATTAAAGCCAGAAGAAAAAGTGCACCTTTCCTTGAGCTGTGCTAAACTTTCCTCTGCTAAAAGTTTCTCTAACATATATTGAAAAATTGAAGACAAGTCCCTGCAACTTTGCAAGTAGGGCAGACAGTCACAACTTTGGTTTGTTTGACTATAAATTGCTGAAACAATGCAACTTAGAAACAATACAGTAGTACTGTATGACACTGTCAATATCATTTATAGCACAATTTTACACAAAGGCAGAAGTATCATAAAAAAAGAAGTAAGTCCTATCAGGTGCCCTAAAATGCCTTATGTCATAAATAAGTCAGATTTCTTAGAGGAAAGCAATAAAGTTCCAGCAGATTCGATTTTTCCCACTAAATAATCACCCTGACCTTTTTCACTAACTTCACAATAACAGTTCTTGAAGAAGCAAGCAAGCACAGTGAGGGATTCGTATGGCACACCCATGTCTAAAGCACAAAAAGAATGTAGAAGAGCACTGATGGGACTAGTACACAGAAGACAACGTGGAATGTAAAGCAGTGCATGTAAAAGGAAAAAAGGATACTGAATATTTATATGGGCTGAATATTTATAAAGGAAGACATTGACAAAATAGTGGATGGAAGAAAAATTAAGTAAACAGCTTTGGAGTTTTTAAAGGTCTTTTGCTAAAAAATATACCAGAAAGATATGCAAAAAACCCCAAACTGCTGCTTTAACTTAGGAAATAGTTTTAGTCATAGTTGTCATGTAGAAGTTTATAAATTAATTAGTGGAATAACACTGGGCATGAATTTGGTACTGGAAGAGGTATTATTGAGCTGTTTACTTCAGAATTCCTAATTCCTAGTGTTTTTTTTCATTAAAACTAATAACTTCTACTGGAAATATTTTTCTTTATTGCCACCAGGCAAATAATCTTGTCTTTCTAGTGTTCCATCTTCTGTGGATAATTCATCCGTTACATGAGAGAAACCTTACTGAAGGTTCTTACACTGTATTTCATATCAGAGTAAGAAGAAAAAAATAGGTTTTTAAAACACTGGCAACTAAAACCTTGTTCTGTCACTTTGTGAACATAAAAAGAAAAATAATTGTTTCATAAAGGAGAAAAAAAATCACAGGCTAAAAGTTTTATCACCTGAGCAAGGTAGAAAAATATTAAGAGGATAACTGATGAAAAGAAATAGGCCCGCAAGTGTTGATGCCAGAAGGAACCGAAACTGCTCTTTACTCACTGAAACAAAATCACAGCATTCAAATTAGAAGATAGTATAAAGGCTCCCAGATCAGTAGTGTACTACTTTCTGGAAAACAAACTTCTTGCTGCAACTTTCCAGCTGCACAAAACTGTGAACGTGCCTAGTGTTGTGCAAGTAAAGGTACTTCAAACATACAGGGGTGGGTTATTTTTATACAGAGGCACTTTACAATTAGAGCTAATAATTCTAATTTTTCCTTCTAGCTATCAAGTCTCACTCCCATAAGCAAGGATTCCTAAGAATATAACTCTCTGCCTTTAAATTAACCCTTGGTATGTAGAAAACCACAGTCTATTGAAGGTTGTCTATTAATGCATCAGCTGACCAAGGATCATCAGGTTTCAAAATGTCTTTTGAGCAGATAAGCTGTGCATAGTTTATTTGTGCAAATATTGAAAGTACTCGTGTGTGATAAAACCAATTACCCAGTATTCTCTGTCTTTGTGTAGCTAATACTCAAGATTTGTTGTTTTGGTCTGACTCACATGCTGTGCTCCGCAATTCCACTGGTAGATGTTTATATTTTCATTTTTTTCACTCATCTCCATACACAAGCAGTATAGCTCTTAGTATGAGTTCTCAAATAGTGTTTTGTGTTCCCTCTTCATAGTATCAATATTGTTTATCAGTTAATATTATTACAGCAAATATAATTAAAGATTGTTTGTAAATGGAACTTCTTACTCATCCTCACTGGAATGCAATAGCTTTTCAAATCAATACAGCTACAATTATATCCAAGGCTTGACTTTCAAACTTTTACTTCCTGGGTAAAAAGGAAAATCTGAGTAAAGAATAGAAAAAATCTGAGGAAAGAATAGTTACGAAATGAATCAATAGTATTTCAGTTCATGTGATGCCAGTTCTGGTACACTGGGATATGTAGACATCTAAATAATGATAATAATTCATTCATCTAGTGTCAGTTTAAAAAAAAAAATCGTTCATACCCACAATGGTTCTAAAAAGCAGGGTTTAGGCTGTCTCCTGTGAACATGGGAAGCTGTGGCTGATTCAGGTCTCCAACAAAGACCTGATCCTGTTTGATTAGTTGTAGCAGATACTTAGCAGTTGCCCACCATAGAAGAAGTTGTCATTACTCTGCCACCGTATTAGCTTTAGACCTTGCTATTAAAGATGTACTTACTCTTACTCAGTGTTAGTGCCAACCTTGAAATAAGAAGAGCAGTACAATTCCAAAATGCCCCAAAGTTACTCTCCGGAGACAAGGCTGTTGATGACTTATCCTAGATCAATCATCATTGAAGGTCGCCTGTCCTATTTGGCAATATTTGTTCAGTAACTAATAAAGATCAGCCTGCAGTTATTTATATTAGGTTATCATCTCTCCAGGGTGAAGCTTAATCCATTTTGTAATGTTTTTCCCAACAAGACAACATGAGTTTCTCTGTCTGAAAATGAATTAAGTGCATGGTTTCTAAATATGGGATCTGACATTGTTCTTGTTACAAAAAGCAATTTATTCCCCAAAAGGCTTACACTTCAAAGGTTATATAAAAAGGTTCAAATATCAGTGCTATCCATTTTTCAATTACTGAGCTTCCTAACACCACTAGCTTTTCGACAGATAAGCAGTGGTATCAGTTTTCTTATTCAACATCTCATAGGTTTCCAATTCAGCATCCCAGAGAAAGCAAATTTATTGTAATACATTTAGCTGTTTTTGAAGCAGTAGTATCCTGATTGTTTCCCACAAGACTATATGGTATATCAAATAATATCTTAAAGGGATATTTATGAAGCACTAGATACTAATGATTGTGATTATTGCTGTAGATTAGAAAGCTTGACTGTGGCCAGACTTACTTATCAATTTAAAATTTTTAATAATAGAAAGAAAATAGTTTTCATCTATCAATGAAAATTGAAGTACTTTCATGAAATAAGACTATTCTGAGATGGTTCTCTCTCCAGACATTATTATACAGTTCAAACAAACAACGATGAGAATAATAGAACTTTTGCATAACATTCTATATGTGCTCATAGTTTCTGTAGCAATTAGCAATATGAAGTTGGAGGACATAATAAATAATAATACTAATAATACTAATAAAACTAATGGCTTTTACTTTTAATTAAAATGTTCTCTCCGATCAAGATATCATATCATATCATATCATATCATATCATATCATATCATATCATATCATATCGTAAGTAGTAAGGATATTAAAATGTTTATTCTTTACAAAGTGAATAAAATTCCTTTTGCTGTCGTTTGTGACCATACTTTATGGACAGCGCAGCAAAGCTTTGACATATTTTCATTGGCAAACTGACATGGGAAATCTTTCAGAGTTATGGATCAGCACTGAGTCATAGCAACAGGTCTAGTGTTTGCTCCTGCCAGGAATTTCTTGGAGGAGGAAAAGAAAATATTGATAAATTCTAAGCCTGAGTGGGAAGCTTGGTATGACAGAGCAGTTACTAAATCTGCCAAAAATACTCATCTGATGCTGTGTAAAATATTGTACGTTTTGGATACCGTAGATTGCAGAAACTCATTGTTATCCATCTCAAATGAAGGCTGTGGTAAGAAATTATATGTGTTAATCTGAATTTACTTCCAAATTATGTCTTTTTGTTATTGTTATTTCTGACAAATTAATCTTTCGTATTTCAGTAGGTCAAACAGATGTTTGTAGGACACTGTAAAAAAAAAAAAAAGAGAGAGGAAAAAAAAGGAACCACTACAGAGAAATGAGAACAATTGTTCAGAACCTGGAATGTTATAATACAAGTAATGTAAGCATAATGGAATAGCAGACATAGCTGGTACAGAGATATGCAAGGGCACACTTTGTTCAGAAAAGATACAAACAAGTGTCGTGTTAACATTGCTCATCAACAACATCACGGCCTATCTTGCAAAAAGAAAGAATCTGTGGAATAGACAAGATCAGTTATGTTCCACAGGAAAAAAAATCAGGGAAAGGTTTTTAAAGGAGAAAGATATTCTTCTAGGTTCTTATTTATGTTATCCTGTGGCTGGAGGAGAGATTTGCAATGCTGGTTCTGAGATTCTTACTGTCAGAAAGTATGCGATTATAGGAAATTTTAAGGAATAGTGAGTTAAACTGTGGGTTTAAAAAAATTAGAACAGAATAAATTAAAACACTGATTCATCACAGACAAATTTTCCCAAACTAACCTTTTTGATAAAATAAGCTATATTTTACAGAGAGGAACCTAGTGAACCTTTTAGAGCTTTTAAAAAAAACAAAACAAAACAAAAAAAAGCAGAGCTATGCGGGAAAATAACAGTAGAGCTGGAGAAGATGGGAAATACAAAAAATTTCAAATAACTAAGGATCTGGTTACAGGAAAGTGTACCAGAAGTTGTCCTAAATGGACAACTATGAAAAGAAGGGGTTCCCTGGTAGAAGCAAGGATTGATCTTGGGGCTGAATTTTTTTAATATTTTCATGTGTGAGAAAATACTGAGATTGTACTAATCAAGTCTGCAGAGAGCGAAATGTTGTGAGACACTGTCAATCTTAAAGAAGATTACGCAGAAAAAGCTGGGGGTGGAATTAAACAGTCAAAAAGAGGTGATTTTCAGCAACACAGAATTAAACTTAATTTTCCAGGTGTTCTGGATGTAAGCTAATGATAATGTGGTTGCAAAAAAAAGACAAATAATATTTTAAAACACGAGTGGAGGGTTATCCATTTGAGATGGAGAAATGTTAACATCATGCAACAAAGCTTGGATACAACCTCATCTGAAATAGTACTTAAAGCTGTGATTATTCATGCTCAGGAAAAAGAATTCAAACTGAAAAAGTGTAGATAGCTACTACTAGGATTGTCATGAGAAGCACAATCTATGTAAACTAAAAGATATTCCACCTAGTAATAAGGAGGCTGAAAAGATACAGACTGTCATCTACAAATATTTTGTGTTAGTCAACACAAAAAAAGGGGTAAGAGTGATTTAAGCAGAAGTACGATCATGTCACAAAATAGGTATGGGATGTAGAATGCCTATAAATAAATACAGTCCAAAAATAAGAAAGGAGATTATGACCATAATACAAGTAGCATTATTTCTAGCCAGGGCAGTGAGATAAAGAAATCAAACTGATTTTGAGAGGGAGCTATGTAAATTTTTTATGTAATAGAACCGATAGCCATGGCAAATGACTGGATGTGATGAGTCAAAGACTGTTTTCCATCCTAGATCCTGTGTGTCTAGTGGAAAAAGGAAACACCCACAAAACTGAACTGAAGCTGAACTGAATCGGGTAAGCTATTTATAAAATAAGATGTACTTCAAAATGTGTCATGTCAGAGACCATGAAGAGGGTTTTTTTTACCTGATCCTAACATTTGGAATGATAATCTTATTAGAGAAATTGATTCCTCCTCCCATTTTCCTTTTCAGCTCTCTAAAGCTACTTTTTGCTGTGAACCTAAAGCCTGCTTTTCTGTAGGTTTTGCTAGAGTATATGAGGTTATTGGGATGGGGCAGCTAAACCTTCCTTGCTTCACATAACTACATCAAGATGTTCCCAAGACAAAATCCACCTGAGGGAAGAGCACAATACCTGGTTAACCTGAATAAATTAATAGCGGTTACAGAACACACTTACTTCTGTTTGTAACAGAAGTACACACTTACTTTCTGTCTGTTAGCCTTACCAGCTTCACTGCAATGTGATGCAGAGATACTGAGCCATGAAGGATTTATCTTTTTTTTAGAAGTGAAGTAACTGAATTAGCATGTGGTTTAAGTGCCTGGTTGAAAGCACTCCTTTAAAATAATTGCAGAATTGCTAGGGTATTTGTAGCTGCTAAGTTCATACTTAGGTAAGAGTGTAATTACTGTGTAACATGTATGCAGAGGTCATGGAACAAGGCTTTGAATTGCTTATGTTTTGTTCCTGTGGGCAAAACAAGAATCTCAACTGGTACTTGGGGGTTTATCTTAATTAATATCTCATATCCAGGTCTCACCTTAAAATCTATCCTATTGCAACTGATTCAGTTATTTATTTGCAGCATTTTTTTATTATAGCTTCTAAGGCACTGTGACTGCTGTTGTGTGAGATCAAGTAATCATCATGTATCATTACAATATTATGATTTACATAACGTTCATATTTGCTATTTACATAGTGTTCATAAGCATATATACTATATTTCTTTGTCATTGTATTTAGAAAACATGGAGATGAGTGTGGCATCAGCTATTTCATAAAATTCTTTGAATTAGGCATCTTTGTTCTACTAGTAATGGTTAGTAAGATGAATACACTAGCCTAAATTAGTTATTTTCTTTACTCCATTGATAATTAGCACTAGAGGGGATGGGTGTGAGTTACCTATTAACTCCAATTGCTATGTTTAGCAGTGCATCCAGAAAAAATACATTATCAGTCACAGTAAAAAGCTGCTTCTTTTCTCATGTTTATTTTAAGAACTTATCAGCAAAGGGAAACTTCCAGCTGTGGCAGACTCTCACACTGCACTTTGTTCAAACTGATGTTTGTTTATGTTGTATATTGAGCATATCAATACCTGCATTACTGCTTAACAGTGTTAATTTCTTCTGACTGTAAAAAGTGCTAGTGAAGTATTTACCATGATGATATTGGACTAGCACTAAAGAATCTGTATTTATATAAATTGCTTCATCAAATGGAGTCAAATTCTGCCACATTCAGATATATACAGTTAGCTTCATTGACTTCAATGGAGTCAGGAAAGAATTTGACCCCGTTATTTAAAAATTAATGGAATTTCGTCTTAGTACGCGGCCTTACAAAGTCATTAATACTTTCACATCAGGTGCTACCTTCATGAAACAGCTATTATTTGTTTTCATATGGTTCAGAAACTCTTATTCTGTTAATGAATCCTCATGATTGTATCTATTGGTATAAATTGTGTTTGTAGCTTAAAGTAAGCAAGTTCTTATTGTTCAGTTGATGATTTATACTGAAATATGAAGCTTGGCACACTGTAAATTGTTAGAAGTAATGAATATTTAATAACATGTATTTGCACAGAATGATAACATAATTAATGGTGTGCAGCATATCTGGTCAAATAAATTAACTATCTGCTCATAATTAAACTAGATACCCTTGTGGTTTTTTTCCCCTCGAGATAACTGACATCCACAGTAAATACTGTAACTTCAGGACACAGACATCAAAGTACAGGGAGAAGTACTTAAGTAAAAAGGTAAATTCACTGGTCGGGGGTGAGAAGGGTGAGTAGACACCTAGGTTTTCAAAGCCTGAGTATTGCAAGTGGTGAAAGGTCTGAATACAGGCCTGCTCGTAAGTGCCTCACTGGCAGTAGCCTAGACTCTAATCCCACCTTCCATTTGTGTCACCTAAAGATCACATTGGACTCTGCACAAACTACCACAACAAATAAAAAAATTAACACTGCAGCTCCTTCAAAAGACAAATGGAAGAGGGCTTCCTGTCCCTGTGATAGGCTTGTAATACTGTATTTCATTGGCATATAGCAACACCCGTGTTACTATATTTCATGTAATAACCAGTGGCTCTATAATGACTGCCGCTATGAAAAGTACTTGTTAAGTATGAAATTGAAATCGATCTCCTCGGCATTCTTAAGTACATTGGATAATGGTGTTAGAATTCAAAATTGGTTTTGCAAAATTGGGTGACAGAAAAAAATCAGGATACATTTCAAAAGGGATGCAATGAAAGTAATGCATTTTTGGGATAATCTGCAGCAGATATTACAGAATGGAGGGGGACTGGTTAATAAGTAGCTCTGGCAAAAGAGTCTGAGGGATCAGATAAAGATAAGAAACTGAATCTAACTCATCAATGTCATATGGTTGCAGAAAAACAAATATAATACTGGCTTCTAAAAAATGTGATGTGGAGTAGCCCCTTCACTCTTCTGAGAACTGGAAAAAAAAGCCTTAGCTGATATCATGTGTGTAGTTTTGAGTAATGCACAAAAGACATGCACAGACTAGACAAAATCAGGCTAGACAAACTACTTTGCAACAAGATTGTTTCAATTGCTGGTAAATTTGTACTTTGAGAAAAGATGGAAAACTTCTGCCTTATTTTGTCTCAAAAAAGAGCAGAGGGAAAACTGTCAGCAATCTTTAAGTGTATAAAAAACCTTTGCACACATGGATAGAAATGAAAGAACAGGTAGAAAATTCAGTGCTATGAGCTTTAGGTTAGTATGAAATTTTTGTCTCGGTCTTTTAAGGATAGCTTTGATGAATTCTCATGAGGTGACAGCAGAGTGAGGAATGCTATAGGCCCATGTTATTCTGCCTTGTGCCACGTTGGACATTAGCTCTATTCTCTATTGTGTATTTTACAATAGCATGAGTTTAAAACAAACAAACTATTGCCACTCAGTTTTGGAAAGAAATGCTTTGGTGCTTTTATTATCTGCCTCCAGGGAAAGAAACAACAGCTAGGAAACTCTAAAGGAGAGAGACACTGACTAGAGTGATGGTGTGCTAAGTCACGTTCTTTTTCTCAGGGTTTACTGCTTGATGTCTCTGACAGTTCCTTCCTCATTGCCCTACCTTTTATGAATTCCACTGTGAATTTGCCTCATACTTTATATATGAATTCTTAGAACTTTACTTGTTTATGAACAGGTTGAAGAAATATCCATTAGCAGAGGTACAGGTATAGCAAAGGGATTTTAACTCAGTGTTGTAGTATCCCCTCAGGCATTGTGTCATGGAGTCTTGGAGTAGCCAAGTCACTTTGTAGGTGTGGATCCTAGATAGCAAAGGGATTTTAACTCAGTGTTGTAGTATCCCCTCAGGCATTGTGTCATGGAGTCTTGGAGTAGCCAAGTCACTTTGTAGGTGTGGATCCTAGAGCTAGATCCAGAAGGAGCTTAGGTATTGACACTGCGATAGGTAATTAAGAAGTTAGCTTGGAAGATGTGCAAATTCCAAATCTAGAGTTTCATGGCTTCTTGGTCAGCACCTGGATTTTATAAAATTTGTCAGCATTAAAGCTTTTACAGTCAAGTTACAAGGCATTGAAGAAATCTGTTAGTTACTATTACTGTATTTATCCTTCCATCTGATGTTTATCCTTCACACATACAATGTATTGTGTGTCACAATTCAGAGTACTCACCCTGGATAGGGGACCCAAAGGTTATTTATTCCCATCTGGGAAGGAATTGTTTTTAATTTTTAGATGCCTAATTCAGGGCTGTTGATACCACAAGGCAGAAAAACACCTACAGTTTTTGTAGGTGTATTCCCAAGACAATACAGTAAAATCAGAGTCTTCTGTCATTCTCATATCCACATGGACACATTCTTGACAATAAAATCCAAATAGTGAGTGCAAAGACAGTAATGCTGTTCATTGAATTACAGTGGAATAATGTATCACACATACGCAGCCCAAACCTTTCAATTATTATAGAAAAAGCAACATTTTCCATCACAACGAATACAACACTACAAAATAATAATTAAAAGTGTATTGCCGGTTGCTAAATGGATAATGCATGGCTTCTAATTAGCTGGGAAATAAACCCTCTTGTACTATGAAATGTACAGATGCGTTATCCTTGGCTGGAGATTCTTTAGCAGACATACTGAGGAAATACTACATAATGTAATAAGCTGACTATTTATATTGAAAATGAAATTCAGTACTATATTATAAAACCAATGTAGTTTAATTTCATTTGTTTTTTTTTCTGTAGCAAATTAATGTGATATGTGATATCAAAGTGATATCACGGTTTCTGTTCCCCATTTATTTAGTCATCTCTTCTGGCATCAGTAAGAAAAATATTTAACCCACACACAGCCAATGTACCTAAGAGACATTAGGTTTGGTGCATATTTTTTTGTTTTTTTTTTTCTTTTTTTCTTGTTCATTGTCAATAGAATTGTTTACGTTACACTGCCATTAAAGGCAATTTAAGTTGCCCAAGTGTAGCTGATGAATTTGCACAGCTGGAACAAGAGACCTGGTTTGGCATCTGGAAGCGTTACTGTTTGTGAGGATGTGAAAATGTGGAAATTTGGACTGAAGTGTTGGTAGTCAGAACGTACAACATGGTAGTTGTAAACTGAGCATACATGAGCGGTCTTGAGTGACTACCAAGCACCTGTGGTCACTTTTCTGAGCAGAACTGAAATCACTCTGTTAGCCTTGGTATCATTTGAACCACTTAGAGTCCTCCACACCATTTTATATGTTGTAGATGTTATGGATCCAATTCTGGAATCCATTTATATTAAGATATTTGAGATTATTGACACATTGGCTTCAAGTTTGAGGGAAGCATTTCTGCTGTACCTGAGATGAAATTAGTAGCCTAGCAACATGCCAGAAAACACTGCTGCACCAGGAAGGCCATGTGACTTTCTATTTTGAACTGGAAAGGAAAGAAAAGAAGAGGCCAAACTCTGTCCTCCTGTAAAAGTCAGCTCATTACTTTTACTGAGGCTAGATCTGATCTAAATTGGTATAAAAGAGTGCACCATTTAATTTAGTGTCCGAAAGATAAAAAGTTGTGTGGCTCGCACAGCAACCATTTACTCACCAGTAAGAGTGGAAAAGTAAGGCTGACGTAAGACACAGGCAGTACATAAACAGTGGTTAACTTCAGCCACATAGCAAATACCTTCAGTTGGGTTTGGAGAGACTAAGATGTGCCCAGTACTTTTCAAACTTGTGGTAGAAGCTGCAGGCTGTTTTTCTTATGGTTATTCTGTTTAAATTCATTGTTGCATCTATGTCTTATTATTTTATATATTTACAAGCATAGAATAAACTGAAAGAGCTTACTTGGCCCTGCCCCAAATTGCTTGCAGCCTAGTGATAACATGAAGAGCACATAATGAGGGTTGCATAGGGACAGGAAAAGGTTATGGGGAGGTACATCACTGAATGTCTTTTGTTGCATGCCGTGGTTGTTTCATTAAACTTCTCTCTTTCTCTCTTTCCACTTCCTCTCCTTTTCTCCACACCTCCCCATTTCCCAAGTCTTAGCAATTTTGCTTGGTAAGAAAATCCCTTTGCCTCCAGCTTTGCACGTTGTCATAGAACTGGACCTTGCACATTCTCTACACAATGAAGAAATCAGTGTTAACCCATGGTCTACTTTATACCTGTGAGCTCCACTACAAATTAAAGGTGGTGATGTCTTTTTTCAGTGTTTGGCTTTAATATTTTCTTTGACTAATTATAGCAGGATTTTTATTTGATTTTGCATTAGGAAATGCAACAGTATACTTAGATGGTCAGTTTCACCTTCAAGTTTGAAAGTGTGACTGAAGTTTGAAATGCAGTGTAGCTGGAAAACAAGTTCTATATTTTCAAGTACTAGAACCCATGGATAAGCTGTTAAAAATAATAACAAAACAAAAGTCCCGCTTGTCATTTTCAGAATTAGGGTTGTCCAAAAGTGCTGGTAATATTATGAAAAACTGTTTTCAGAGTTCCTTCTTTCCCAGTCTTCCCTAAGCCCCTGATTCACCACAAATTATTCTTGTTCCCTTTAAAACCCATCATCTTCTTTACCTCTGTTACTTTCCCTCTCTGTTTTCTTTCCACCACAACAGGAAGCCTCCAGGGGAATTTGCTAGATACATAGATGCCTTGGAAGGGAATGGAGGAGACAGTTGTAGGTTATCTGAGGGTGTGGGTTGTATGAGAATTTATTTTCAAAAAGAGGTGTGGGTTATCTGAGTTGCAGGCTATATATACAGGAAAATATGGTAATATAAAACCTTTTTAGTTCTATCTGATACATTCTTGCTAGGCTTGTGAAAGGACAGATTTGCTTTTCTGAGATGTGCGTATCTATACAATTTCATTTCTTTCATGAAAGAAAACATGTATAACTGATAGATTTTAGTGTTTATTCTTCTCTTTTATACCATGATTTTACATGTGCCCTTAAGGTCTAATATTACACAAACTACTTTTTTTCCATTTTATGTTTTATATTGCAGCAGGTTAATTTTAGATAGGGGAACTAAATGAAAAACTGCAAAAAATTTTTTTTTCTAAACAAGAGAGAACAAATAAACTTATCAAAAGAGGAACAATAATCTAACAAAGAACACTTGATATTGTATCATGAATGCCTGAAAATCAAGAAAGATAGTTTCGGAAGTCATAGCTCTTCCTCCAGAAGACCCTGGGCATTATTTCCAGATGCTTGGTAGCTCTTGTCATCCAAGCTGAACATTTACAACTCATGAATAAACAATGGGCTTAAATGTCCCTTTGATAGTGGCCCCTTAACATTGTACCAGCAGGTAGCAGAAAGATGCAAGCTTCACTAGCAGAGATTTCTATATTGCAAGTTGATTAACTGTGCAGTGAAATGGCCGTCAGAAAAAATATTTAATAGGCAATTAATAGATGTAACACTAAGACTCATCTTTTCCTTTATTATTTAAATTTTCTATTCTGGCAACTTTGATTAAATACATTTTTAAAAAATCAAAATGAACAATCATATTTTCTAATATAACTTTGTTTCCTCAGGTGATAGAAAACAATGTTTACACTGTTCTTTGACATTAAGGATATTATTATTATCATCATCATCGTCATTGCCACCACTACTGCTACTGCTTTATCAATAAATTGTCTTTGGTTTATTTTAAGAAATTAGGGCATGTTCTACAAATGTATTTAGCAGCCTAACTCCTAACCCAACTCCTTAAACATTGAAGGTATGTTAATTGATGGTATAGTAATGCTATCAAAAATATTATCTTTTTAAAGAAACGCACAGTGAGAATTGCAGGTGACAAACCTGTTATTTCAAGGGACGGAAATCATACATCCATTATGCACTAAAATACACTCCCATAGGCAACTGGTAGGGGTAGAAAGAACAGGTTACTAGTGAGAGAACGTTTCTCATAAAATGACTGCTCTATTTCTTACTTCTTAGCCCTGAACCTTTTAAAAAAGTCCGGAAACTGAAATGTGTAACTCAACTCTGTACTAAGTAGTTTTATGACACATTACAGTTTTGCAATTTTCCTGCATTCCATCCTTAGCTGATCCCTTTTCTTGTTCAAAGAGACTAATTCCATAGTGGTGGAAAGCCAGCATTGCCCTCCACTTTGTAATTTGCTAAAAGCATCGCCTATCCTGCTGGAAAGGAGAAACTTGGACAGGATGATGAAAGGACATGGAAGAATGCTGCATGCTCAGTTGTGCGTTTCTAGAAGTTGCTTCTCTGAGATCTTCCAGTTTTGTTTCCATTAGAGCCTCAGCTGAGCAGAGCCCTCTAGGTAACACCTGCACAAATATAGTTCTTTTCAGGTATAGTGTTCAATGACCTTAAAAAAATGGAGTTTTTTTATTGCAGCGAGGAATTTTCAATTTTGCCAAATACAAACAACCTAATCTTATTGAATCTGACAGTCAACAAGGCTGAATTATAACTTTTCCACTTTTCGTATTCAGAGTAGATAACTGGGGCAGAGGCTGGATGATATTACATAGATGAGCACTTAGTGGCCATACTGAGAATTCACCCAGGTGTTCTTGAATCCTAGTTTTGCAGTCCACTGGATATGATGCCAGCCATCCAAATGACCCTATTTGAACTCCATTTCTATGGCATTCATTAGTGTGTCATCAGGATAGTGATTGGAGCCTTAAATATCTATTTCTTGCACAGGCTGTTCTGATTTCTTATAAAGGTATTGTGAGCTGTATGCAATTTTTTACTTGTTTCTTGTGTTTTGTGCAATACTGCATTTTCTGTGAGTGTTTTCTTCTTTAACTCCAAATGTTTTTGCAAAGAGAAAAGTCAGAGGTTTTCCATTGTCTTTACATGAAGGTGAATATACATTTCTAAAAGAAACATCATGTTAAGTGCAGTTGTTAAAGTGACAGTAGCATATTACATTGCATTTCTTCTTCTTCACATCTCTGTCAGGCCCAAAAGTGCTAGACACTTAAGTATACAGTGACTTTACCAGGCATAAACAAAAGCAGCTGTGGCAGAAGATAAAGAACAAAGCCCTCTAACTAATTTTTCTAACTTCAAAGATGAGCTGAACAAGGAAGTAATTGCACTTACGGCATTATTTACTGACTTTTTCATTAAATCCAACAAAGACAGTAACAAACAATGTAGTAACAGTAAGGGACAGATTTCTATCTTTGATTCATAGTGCTCATCTCAGTGCATATTTAAAAATCTGTTACTAGATGATGATTTGTGCTGTGTATATGAAGGTACCAGCAAGGACTAAGTCTTCAATATATTATATAATTTTAATTATTTGGAAAAATTATGAGTAAACTCATTTAATCTAGATTTACGTCAATAACTGAGAACTCATTTAAAGATAGTCTTGCATGACCCACACTGTCTTCATGAGCATTCCCCCCAGGGCATAGCACCTCAATTGTGGTTGCATGTGTACATCAGGCCAAAATAACCAGGTAATTTGGAACAATGTATCTGAAAAGAACAGGTAGAAGATACATTGCTCTAAGACTCTGATCCAGTCTGGCAAGTCCTTCATCCCACTTTGAGCAGTTTGTACTTTCAGCTTATTTATCTTTTATGTTGATTTAAGTGATTTTTTATTGTTGAAAAACTCAATTTTTTGTAAACTAACCAAAAGATGCAGAAGAAATAATGTTTATTATTTCTATTATTAGAAATAATTATTTCTGTTATTTCTATTAATATCTGAAGACATAAGTTATTTAGGAGCTACTTAAAAGAGAAATTCTAGCAAGTCTTTTAATGCTTCATGATGTCCAGGGAGCTTGCTCTCCACAGTAGTCTTCCTCTCCACAGTGATATGGAAGCTTGTTCAAATTTACATTGCTGATTTCACATCTTCACTATAGTCTATCAGTTCCCTGTCTTGAGAAGAGTGGTAGGAATATAGGTAATTCCTTAAGCAGGAAGAAATTCTGCCCTTTCTCAGAGAGATTTGGATAACTGTGAGTTCCATCTTCTTTTGAGTGTTTGTTCCAAATCCTTGAAGTACAGACTTAGAAAAAAAGTTTTTCCTTGAGTTTTTGATGTTTCTTGAATTATTTTCCTTAGACTGTAATCGTGCACTGGAGAGAATTGAAGGGACATGAATTTAAAAGATAAATAGAAGAAAACCAGTTATCTAGTAGAATAAAGCAGGGAAGAAAAAAAGTTACAGAGGAGAGAAAAAAGAAAAACTGTAATAAAATATGGTATTTCTAACAAGCAGTGAGTTTACCCAAGGTCAGAGCTATCAGTTTCAAACAGATGTAAATGAAAATAAAGATACAGTTTATCTGTAAGCATTTAAAAAAACAAAAAGAAACAACCAGGAATGTAATGAAAAGGATTGTGTACTAGACTTTCAAAGGCAGGTAAAGAAAAGTGGAGGGAAGCAAAAAGAAGCTAGAAGAAAACTCTAAATAGAAGCAGGCCTAATGAAAAAATGAAATACAGTCCTACCAAAGATAACTGAGTTAACTTGAGGACAGCTTGAAAATCTTGTGTTTGAAAATGAGAGAAAAGTGCATGAGCATATCTCCTATGAAAAAGGAGCAAGATACAGTTAAGACCATATCTAGCTCCCTATACCTAATCACGGCATAGTTGAGGTGGAAAGGGACCTCTAGAGATGGTCTAGTCAACCCTCCAGTTCAAAGCAGGGTCAGCTAGAGCTGGTTACTCAGGATCTTGTCCAGTCAGGTGTTGAATATATCCAAGGATATTTCCACAACCTCTCTGGGCTGCTTGGTCTCGTTTGACCACTCTCACAACAAAAAAATTTAGATTTTTTTTCCTTATGTTCAAGTGGAATTTCATATATTTCAGTTTTTGCCCATTGCCTCTGGTCCTTTCAGCGGGCACCACTGAGAAGAGCCTGCCTCTATCTTCTTCACTCCCCCTTCCCCATCAGGTATTTAGAGATGTTGATAAGATCCCCCTAGAACCTTCCCTAGTCTCAACAGTCCCAGCTGTCTCACACTCTCCTCATGTAGCCGGTCCTCTGAGCCCTTAATCATCTTAGTGACCCTTCACTCAACTTCCTCCAGTAAGTCCATGTCTCTCTTGTATTGGGGAGCCCAGAAATTGTATCAGCACTCCAGATGTTTCACACTAGTGCTGAGTAGGGGGGAAGGATCACCTCCTTTGACCTGCTTGCAGCACTCTTCCTAATGCATCCCAGGAGGCTCTTGGCTTTCTTTCCTGCAAGGGCACATTGCTGGCTCATGGTCAGCCTGTCCACCAGGGTCCCCAGGTCCTTCTCTGAAAAGCTGAGTTCCAGTTTGTTTGCCCCAGCATATACTGGTGTATGGGATTATTCCCCACCATGGGCAAGGTTTTTCATTTTCTTTTTCTGAACTTCATGAGATTCATGTCTCCAGCATGTCAAAGTCCTTCTGAATGGCAGCACACCCCTCTGGCCAATCAGCCAGTCCTTCCAGGTTTGTATCATCAGTACTGAGGGTGCACTTAGACCCATCATTCAGGTCATTAATGAAGATGTTAATGGTACTGGCCCTAGTATTTATTCCTGGGGTACCTCTCTAGTTACTGGCCTCCAACTGGGCTTCATGCCACTAATCACAACCCTTCAAGCTCAGCAGTTCAGCCTCTTTGCTGTCTACCTCACTGTCCTACTTATCTGCTCTGTAATTCATCAGTTTGTCAATGAGGGTGTTACGGGAGACAGTGTCCAAAGCCTTGCTAAAGTCAATATAAACAAACATCCACACTCTTCCCTCATCTGCCCAGCCGCTTTTCTCGTCATGGAAGGCTATCAGATTGATATTGCAGAGCTCATCTTGGAAATGAAACTACAGCTACCTTGCGTGATGGAGCTAGATACAGAGACTTAAAGTAATAGTTTGTTTCTCTCTATGAGGGGATCTCACTTTACATGACTGTATATAAGAAGTAGGAAGAACAGTGTAACATGGAAAGCTGTATTCACTCTGAAGGCACAATTGCTCTGAAGAAGATAGTAAACTATTCCCTCCCTGCCTGAGGCTACCAGAAGCGAAACACCCAAAGACTAATTGATCATTCAGTTTTGTCCAAGATTTTTTGTTTTGACTGGAGCAGGGCTTGGACAAAGGTTGCTTTTCTTTATGGGTCAGGATAGAAGGGAACTTTCATTGCGGTATTTATATTAAAAGAAAATGCTTAATTAAAAAGAGCTTAATTACATTTGTAGCCCAACTTATATCTACTACTTTCCCCATCTTTTTTTTTAAATTACAAATCTCAATTAGTATGTCATTTGTTGTTGATTTAATTTTTTTCATTATGAACTGTACTTACTGTTAAAGCTATGAATGTCATTTATTTATTTTACGTAAAGTGGAAATTTTATCACTTCATAGTAGAAGCTCCATGTAATGGTTAAGATCATCAGCTGTTCTTCAGCGTATTCACATGTCATTTCTTCAACAGATGCATTAAATATTAGCTGCTTCACAAAGTAGTGCTACTGTACAAGAGGCTGACTTGTACAGTTACTTATTCACTGCTGTACCTCATTCTTGTTAAACCAAGCTCAAATGTCAAAAAGTGTGTTATCATGAACAGTTTTGTACAAGGCTGAAGTGTGTCATCTGCGTAAAGTCAAACTTGCGTGCATCTGCTTAGAAGGATCAGGGCCTAAGTCAGTACTGAACCTCTAAAAACTCATGACCTGCAATTTGCTGATCATGAGTGACAATTTTAACTTGAAGCATTCTGCTTAACTGGTTATTTGAGCACAGAAGTTGGTTTTCAAGAGTACATGACTTTTGAAAGAAACTGTATTGCTGTCTTATTTTTTAATTCAGGTGACATAGCAGCAAAGAGCTGTTGTATCTAGAATCAGAGCAGATTAATTCACAGGAGGTGAATCAAAGCAGTTATCAATAAAGAAGTTGCATGACAAGAGTAGAGTTTTTTAGATTCTCCACCTTGTAGCGTTGTGGTAAAAGAATATCTGCTTTGGGAACCAAAAAAGATTTTAACAAATGGAAATTAATACTTGATTGGGCAAAGAGAAAATCTCTACCCTTTTTCATCATTCTAGGATATGTCTACTAATCCAGGAGCAGGCAAGATATCTTGCTATCATATTGTGTAACATTCCAGCTAATACCTGATAACATTGGGGTTCAGTGAAAGACTGTGTGTTAAGGGGAAGACAAAGAACACAGATCCATGTATTTAATGAGAATTTTTTCACCCACATATGCTCTTCCACTAGCAGTTGCTATAAAAATTGCAATACTACTCAGTCTGATTAAAGATGCTATTGCTGAACTCATTAGAAATGAATGCTTTGTATTATGTCTTGAATTCTGATACATAGTATACAGATAAGTAGCATCCGCTACTTCTTTGGCTTTTTGGTCTGTCATAAGGCCAAGCATAACTTGGAATGGTAGAAATACCAATGCGCAATGATAGCTCCATCAGGAAAGATATTTTTTACCTTGATCAACAAATTTTTCCTGCTGAAAGATATTCAGAATGGGAAGAGGGACGTGTGTTTAGTTTTTGCTCAAGGCATGCCAGTGTTAATATGGGGGAAAAAAATCTGAAAAAGTCTGCTTTAGAGGAAGAAAACATTATGTATGAGTAAAATTATCAGTCATTCACTTACTATATCTGCCAAAAAGGACAGTGTATTTGGCTGCTCATACTATTTATATTGGGTCAGTTGTCTGGTTATTTTTTCAAGGAGAACCAGAAAAAACAAAGTAGCTTTATACATAAATCTGAGACTAGAAACAGGAAGAATTACTAACAAAATAAATGCTTTTAAAAGCTGTCAGTAAGAAAGTTGAAGGCTTATTTTACCAGGCTAGGCAAAATGGGATGTTCTCTGAGTATTTCTTAATGAAAGAAAAGGGACAGCTCTGGAGAAGGTAAGCGGTAGCCAAATTAATCTGGATTGTGCTTCATCACTACCCTTCTCTCCTGTCTTCTTGTGAGAGTACTGTATGCTAACACATACATACATTTGGAAATAGAAAGGAAAGATCTCAGAAGACCCACCATTTATTCTGCTACATTGTTTCTGCCTTGTCAAGTAATCTTATCCCCAATTTAGGTCAGAGAGAAAATATACCATAGATCTGTGGCAAGGATAAATCACAGAATCACAGAATCACAGAATGTTAGGGATTGGAAGGGACCTCGAAAGATCATCTAGTCCAATCCCCCTGCCGGGGCAGGATTGCCTAGACCATATCACACAGGAACGCGTCCAGGCGGGTTTTGAATGTCTCCAGAGAAGAAGACTCCACAACCTCTCTGGGCAGCCTGTTCCAGTGTTCAGTCACCCTCACCGTAAAGAAGTTTTTCCTCAAATTTAAGTGGAACCTCCTGTGTTCCAGCTTGCACCCATTGCCCCTTGTCCTGTCAAGGGATGTCACTGAGAAGAGCCTGGCTCCATCCTCATGACACTTGCCCTTTACATATTTATAAACATTAATGAGGTCACCCCTCAGTCTCCTCTTCTCCAAGCTAAAAAGACCCAGCTCCCTCAGCCTCTCCTCATAAGGGAGATGTTCCACTCCCTTAATCATCTTCGTGGCTCTGCGCTGGACTCTCTCTAGCAGTTCCCTGTCCTTCTTGAACTGAGGGGCCCAGAACTGGACACAATACTCCAGATGCGGCCTCACCAGGGCAGAGTAGAGGGGGAGGAGAACCTGTCTCGACCTGCTGACCACACCCCTTCTAATACACCCCAGGATGCCATTGGCCTTCTTGGCCACAAGGGCACACTGCTGGCTCATGGTCATCCTGTTGTCCACTAGGACCCCCAGGTCCCTTTCCCCTACGCTGGTCTCCAACAGCTCTGCCCCCAACTTGTACTGGTAAATGATCACAATGGCTTTTTTACAAGGTGTTAAATGATTTCCGTATTTGGGGGATTTTTAAGCCAGCTAGCTTTGGAAGTGAAATTGATACTGAGGGGTATTGTGAACTCAGAATGGACCAAATGTAAAACCCTTGACTTCGTCTCTCGTTCTTGGGTTCCACAGGAAGTTTTGAAGCTAAAGTTCAGATATACAGAATTAGCTGATGTGTGTCTGCCCTGGCTGGGCTGTACGAGAATGTAAAATCTGGTGTCCCAGCTTCTGCTGAAACTTAGAGCAATGACAAAAATATGGTTGTATATATGACTCAGGAATATTTATATTGCCTCATTTAGACACGTACTCAGATGCCTGAATTAGAATTTTAAACTCCTTGCTTAGGTAATGAGGAAAGTATGTGTTGTGAAAGAGCAGCTACTGGCACCTTGGTTATATGCTGAAAGTCATTCTCCTTGAGCTAACCATTTTGTTGGTGTGCTTTATAGGAGCGAGGATCTTAAATTAGGCCCCTAAATAATCAGTATGAACTTCACCTTCTATGGCAGATAATTGGGAGAATTTGTACTCAGAAGTATTTTAGAGTTACCAACACAAGGAAGACTTACTACACAGGTAAAAGGCCTGAACGTTTAGTTCATCCTATTTGGTTAGTGGTAATACATGATAGGATTGGTGTACTGACTAGGAACAAAATATGGTGCAGGTCATACAAAGAGATTTCTGGTTTCAGGACTTGTTCAGTTTGTCAGTTATTGGCCTAACTAAGTCTAAAGAGAACTCAAATACTACCTTTTTGTATTATAAGTAGCCTTTATTTTTAGAAAATGAAAGACATTTTAGAAATGAAGAACTTATTTAGAAATACTGTCAGAAGGAATCTGCATGGGCTCTGGGAGTCCCAGGAACTCACAGGCACATTGTGACTTTCCCAGATGTGGTATCAACTAGGCAAACAGAGCAGTTGTTGGAAGAATGTGAAGGTTATCGTGCAAAGCATGTTTATATTGTTCAAGTGAGAGGAAATGATGGCAACTCCCAGAGTTGTGGGGGAACTTCCTCTTCAGAATATCCTAACTTTCATTCCCCTTGCTCAAAGCCACATTAGTCCTGATCATTGTCAGAAGAAACAGAAATATTGTCAATGCACAAAGAAGTTATCTTCAAAATTAATATTCCACAAGATGAATGCATGTATGGTTATAAGGTATAATTTTACTAACTAAAATACCATTTACCTTTTTTTTTGTCTTTACATTTGTCCACACTTTCTTAAACTTTAAATTACTCTCAGTATGGTTTTTCAAAGGTTTTCATTTTATTTTTCTGCTTTTCTTCGTCTTCCTGATTAAGTGTATATGCTTCTCATTGTCCCATCTTTTTGCCCTCAAGTCCCATTTCATAATCGTTGCTACTTTCTACACCAGCTATTCTGAGAAACTTCATCATATGGTCAGAAGCCACATCTTCTAAGGCAGAGAAAGTTCACGTTAATTGGAACCAGTTCAGGATTTGCTCCTAGTAGCTACTCCAGCTCATCACTATTCCCTGTTGTCTTCAAAGTAAAGCTTATCTTTCAGTTTTATGTTATTAACCTGCTTTTGTTGGCTTTATCTGAGCTGTTCTTTCTAGGGCTGGATGATATTTCACCACTTTCCTGAGCTGGCAGGCACACAACTGCATGAGCACTTAAAGAATATTTTCTTTCGTACTAATATAAATAAATAAAGTATGTTCTTCAAAGTCTGCAGTGTTATTGGATTACCATATCCTTTAATGCCAAGAAAACATGTTGTTAGAACAATTATTTGTCACTTACCCTCTGTGTTGTGGCTGGTCTACAGTAGACCAGTTGTACAACAGACAACACAGAGCCCTGCTTAGAAATAAGTTCTAGAAGTCCAGATAGATCAGAGATGTAGATATCTGAGAGCACAGAAAACAATATCTGTTTATCCAGATATAGATAAATACTTCAATGTAAATTTCAAAATATTTCTGCACTTTAATGATACCAGCTTATCAAGGTCAGAAAATAGCCCTGTGGCCCTTTCCTTCTATCACTCATTCAGACCATTAGCCGTACCTAAAAGAAGAACCACAAAAAAGATCTTTTGGTTTTCTCAAAAGTGTACTTGTGCCAATGGAAGTCAGAGGAATAGCCTAATTCTTCTGTAACATATGTGTAAAAGAGGAGAGAGATTGTAACAGGTTTTTGTTCCTGAACTTAGCAAAATGGAACCTTTGACTATTGTTTTAAATTAAGCTGTAGAAACCTTGCTGAACTGAGGGTGCCCAGCTGTCCCACCTAAACCTGCGCCCACGTTTCTTGGCTTTATCATAAACTAGCAAGGTGCTTCAGCTCTAGGTCCAGAAGTCTCAAATCAGGTGCAAGGTTGAACTTTCATGTAAATACTGTTTCTAGTCACCCTTTTTGTCAGGAAAAGCTGAAAAGCGTAAACTCAAAACGCTCAATAGTCATAAGGCCATTAAAATGCCCCAAACTTATTATCGTTTGAGAACAAACTCATGGCTATTTTTTGAAATGTACAGTTTGCAAAACAGCAATATGAAGATACTTTATCACATATTTTTGCTGAAAAAATGTTAGTTAAATATAATCTTTCAGAAAATGCTGCTGCAGTATTTATTTCTTTGTATAAATGTGAGGTGATAGGACCTGATGTCTTTCCCTGGAAACAAATGTTTACAAATATTCAAGTACATAAATCTGTGGGGGAAACAAAATACAGAAAATTCTTGTTAATGCAGTACATTTTCTGGTAATTTTATAGTCTTAATTTTCAGTGGTTCCCTACAGAATGAATGCAGTTCAGAAGGCAATTCTATAAAGTACTTTGTGGATAACTATTATCGGCTAATTATTAGAAATTGCATGTTGTTGTTAATTGCATAAATAAATTGTTTTATCTGAAAGCCATTAAAAAAATGTTGGGTGTTTGAAGCATATATGGTTTTGATGTTCCTGTATAAAACATTTAACTGTTTAGCTCTAAAATAATGGCATGGTGCTTTAAACCTTTTTTTTACTCTAATGCATTAAAAGGGGAAAGAAAAAAAGTGAATTTCAAAGAGCTTTTTCTGTGAAGTGTAGCCTGATGAACCTTTACACTGAGATGTAATACAACTGCTGATGTTTTTGGCAAATACTGAAGGCATCTCTGTCTCTCTTTTTGGAATAATGAAAAAAGGAAGTTATGTAAATATATTTTCACTGACTTATTAAAATTTAGAGTAGAGGACATACAGAAGATTTGAGAGAGAGGGGGATATTTATTGTGAATATTAAATTAAAACTGCTTTCTACTTTTTTATGAAGGTGTTTGTATGAGATTGTTCTTAAATTTGTGGGGCTGGCTTTAAGAAACTAGAATCACAGAATCACAGAATGTTAGGGATTGGAAGGGACCTCGAAAGATCATCTAGTCCAATCCCCCTGCTGGAGCAGGATTACCTAGATCATATCACACAGGAACGCGTCCAGGCGGGTTTTGAATGTCTCCAGAGAAGGAGACTCCACAACCTCTCTGGGCAGCCTGTTCCAGTGTTCAGTCACCCTCACCGTAAAGAAGTTTTTCCTCATATTTATGTGGAACCTCCTGTGTTCCAGCTTGCACCCATTGCCACTGAGAAGAGCCTGACTCCATCCTCTTGACACTTGCTCTTTACATATTTATAAACATTAATGAGGTCACCCCTCAGTCTCCTCTTCTCCAAGCTAAAGAGACCAGCTCCCTCAGCCTCTCCTCATAAGGGAGATGTTCCACTCCCTTAATCATCTTCGTGGCTCTGCGCTGGACTCTCTCTAGCAGTTCCCTGTCCTTCTTGAACTGAGGGGCCCACAACTGGACACAATATTCCAGATGCGGCCTCACCAGGGCAGAGTAGAGGGGGAGGAGAACCTCTCTTGACCTGCTAACCACACCCCTTCTAATACAGCCCAGGATGCCATTGGCCTTCTTGGCCACAAGGGCACATTGCTGGCTCATGGTCATCCTGCTGTCCACTAGGACCCCCAGGTCCCTTTCCCCTACGCTGCTCTCCAACAGCTCTGCCCCCAACTTGTACTCATACATGGGGTTGTTCTTGCCCAGATGCAGGACTCTACACTTGCCCTTGTTATATTTCAATAAATTTCTCCCTGCCCAACTCTCCAGCCTTTCTAGGTCTCTCTGAATGGCAGCACAGCTTTCCGGTGTGTCAGCCACTCCTCCCAGTTTTGTGTCATCAGCAAACTTGCTGACAGTGCACTCTATTCCTTCATCCAAGTCATTAATGAATATATTGAATAGTACTGGTCCCAGTATCGACCCTTGAGGAACTCCACTAGACACAGGCCTCCAACTGGACTCTGTCCCATTGACCACCACTCTCTGGCTTCTTTCCTTCAGCCCGTTCACAATCCTCCTCAATACCCGATCATCCAGACCACACTTACTCCTTTAACTGTTCTTGTTTTAAGTTAGTCAAGGTATATAAAGGATTTTTTCCTAGTTACACATGTTGATTATGCTAATTTTTTATCTATGTCTGGGCAAAATCAAGAGCTGTAGAAGTTTCTCTTTCTGCATTCCTTCAGCTTTGTAAACTCAAGGACAAACTGAGGTGTTAAGGCTGACTAGGTAGACTTTTTCTGTTGACTTCCCCTGGGTCAGAATTTTATATTGAGCATCTAATTGGGCTATAAATCCAAGCAGGTCCTATTTCTGTTGTGAAGTAGTCAGTTGCAGTGGCACAGGAAGAAAACATGCTTTATCCAGGAAAAGGGTATAGCCATGGATATTGTCTTAGCATTTGTACAGGTATTGGGATTCTGCCTGCTACTGTAAGCAGTGAGCTTGTCCAAAGAAGAGTAATCTTCAGCAGGATATGTTGTTACATATATTGGATATTACTAAAACGGTTCTGTTTTGTGCATAATAAAATAGGCCAAATCACACTTGCTTACGCACAGGAAGAATAGGAACCCAGGGCAGTAGGTACATGGGGCAGAATCTGTCCGCTTGTGGATGTCCTTATGCAAATTAGTTCTGCAGACAATGGTGAGAAGTTGGCACTTCAAATCTACAGTTCATCTCTTCCTAAGGTAAACATCTAAGCTGTGCCTTCTAGACCAAACTGAAATGAACCTTACATCTGTAAGGTGAACGAATTATTATAGCGAAGGATGCTGGGAAGGTTACGGAACAAAATCTTTTGAAAGTGATTTCCAAATACATGAAGCACATGCACAGTTTTCCACAATATCCTTATAGTCAAATTGGTGATGTATGGACTGGGTAAGTGGACGTTAAGGTGAGTTGGCTGGACCATTGGGGTTGAAGGGTTTTGATCAGTGATAGAAAGTCCAGCTGGTAGCCGGTTAAGAGTGAACTCCATCAGGGATTGTAGCTGGAGCAATACCATTTAACTAAAGTTTGTGGGCAATACCTAGTTGAGGAAAGTGATTGATAAGCTGCAGAACAAGGCTGCTTTTCAGACAATAGCGGAAAAGAACCTGGAGGTCCTGGTAGACAGGTTGAATGTGAGTCAGCTGTGTGCTATTGCAGCAAAGAAGGCCAACTGTATAGTGGGAAGTATTAGCAAGAGTGTAACTAGCAGTTTGAGGGAAGTGATCCTTCCTGTTGCTGTGGCATTTGTGTCTGGTTTGAGGCTTCCCAATACAAGGAAGACACTGATGTACACATGGTCAGGGAGCTGGAGGACATGCCATATGAGAAGAGGCTGAAAGAAATGAGTTTCTTCAGTGTTAGGAAGAGAAGGCCGAGTGGGATTGTTTTGTAGGGGATTGTCTACAGCTGCTTAGTGGGAGGGCATAGAGAAGACAGTCTTCTTGGGGGTGGACACTGATAGGACAAGATGCAATAGTCACATGTTGCAACAAGGGAAATTCTGATTAGAGATCAGTAAAAATTCTTCACCATGAGAGTGATCAGATGCTGGCACAGGTGCCCGAGAGAGGTTGTGGAATCTCCATCCTTGGAGATGCTCAGAACTTGCCTGGACAGTGTCCTTAGCAACCTGATCTAATTGAACCTGCTTCGAGCTGGAGTTGGAATAGATATCTCCAAAGGTCCCCTAAAATTATTCTATTCTATGCTAGAAAGCCAAGTCTAGTCTTAATATTTGTTTCTACACTCAAAAAAAAAAAAGTGGTTTTTTTTTTTGAGACAACTAGTTGCCATTTAGCAGTAATCAGCCAGTGATATTACCTTTTTGACTTGATGGATTTTAGAGAGACAGAATAGTTTCCTGGCATGTCACTTGGCGGGGGTAGGGGAGAGAGGAGAAGAAAAATTTTAAAAAATTTTAAAGCATGACTAAATGCATCAGGGTTCAGAAAGTACCGCTGAACCCCAATCAGTCTGTGGTGGCTGCTGATGCTTTCTCCCAAGTTGCCTCCAGGTGTCCTCTGTGCTGATTGTTATGTAAGTCACATTGAAACCATTAAAAATTATGAGTATTTGTAGAACATAACATAAAAAGTCATATTACAATTGGGGTAATCTACTGCTATCTGGGAATTTTCATAAACTATTACAGTATAATCATGCCTGCTAGCACTGCTATAATTAATTTAAAGATAGCATTTCCACTAAAACCCCTTATTTTCCAGAGCTTATAGATCTGATAAAAATTCATCCCATGCTGAAGCTAGGTACACAGGGTCTTGACTGTGGAATGAATTATTCACAAAACATTAACAGAAGAAAATATGATCATTTCTTATGACATTTTAAAATGGGCATTGTTTTACTAAAATAAATGCAGCAAGTGGAAGCTGTAAGTGAGAAATGGCTGCTAGCTTTAGCAGGAAGGGGAAAGAAGTGTCAACAATGATACTCTGAGTTGCACAAGGAGATTGCAACAGCCATGGATCACACCTCCTTTCTCTAGCTACACAACCTCAACCAAATTTCCCATTTTAAAACATTGGTTTGATTTACTATGTCTCTCTCTTTATGCTTACCAGAAATCTGTCTATGGATTTTTCTTTGGCATACAATAATAGCTGAAGAGCAGAGTGATATTTCTTAATATTTCAAAAGTAATTTTCTTTTCTTCTTTGAAAGTCCTTTTACCAAATAATTGAGAATCAAGTAATAATTTTACAGGACAAATGAAACTTTATAGTCCTGTCAGGGAAGAAACTCAACAATAATTCTATTATAGTCAGTGAAGATCCAACTGTTGTATTGGAGGAACATCAAATGTCTACAAATAGACTGCTGTTTTGAAAAAAATCTCCCCAAATGGTACCTGACAGCAGAATGTAACACCCTTCCAACCTCAGCCTCTTCCAGTTAGTGGATGGGCCTTCACATTAATGAAGACTCTCAAACCTCAAGTTTTAACCAGGTTCTCTCTCTGCATCAGGTCTGTTGCTTTTGGCATTGATCTCCTGCATAGCTCTTCTCCATTATGAAGGACAAGAAGAAAACACAAAGCGAAATTCTTTGCCCAGCCCATGGTTGAAGTGCCATGGAGTGTTCATAGGTGAACGTCACTTAGACCTGTGATTCCATTTAAATGGAATTCACTACTCGGAACTTCCATTTGAGCTACAGGATTTATATATCATAATGGTAGAACTGTATTTTTTTGTAAATCTGTTCTTGCTACTGAAGATGTAATATTAAGATTGAATGCTGTCTGTATAGATCTTAATAGCTTTACATGCAAGAACATCTCAGGTTTTACTTATCCTTTTTAATAAATTGTGTAAATATAACATCTGTACATCTGCTTTAGAGACATTAGTTTATGAAACTCTTTATGATATTTAATCTAAACGTCATTTTGGTGGTTATGATTGACCAGAAGATTTTATCAGCCTTAGGAAAAATCTGCAATTGTGAAATATATGTATTAGCAACAAGTTTAACATAGTATTTTGCACAATGTGAGTGAAAGTTCATCAGAAGAGTTCAGAACATTGCCTTTCGAGGTGACAGACAAGTTAGGTACTGAGCATTCTGATTTAAATTTTACCTATAGAAAAATCATATTAAAATAATGTCAAGGCAGAATTAGTGTTTTGAGTTTTTTTCTTATTTCATCAAGAAAAAGGCTGACTATGTTTAATGCTTTTATTTCTAAGTCTAGATTATGGATAGTTGTCCATGGACAAAATGGGATAACTTCTATGTCTTGAGTCTGAGCAAATATCAGTCGTGGGCTGCTGTCTGAGAAAGCCATGGTTCTTCAGCTGACTTCAGTCTCTTCACTGTGGTGGGAGAAGTGGGAAAACAGGGAGGAGGGAGTTATAAACAGCTCTACCATCTCCCTTTACTGAAAGGAATAGCAAACCACTCACATCTCCTTTAAAGTACAGGTAGTGGTGGGTTTGCTGCTACTTGGATTTATACTAGAATATGATCCCTATTTCCTATTCGACACACATGGAATCATAAAAAAAGGGTCTGGAAAAGACCCCAGGAGGTCACCTGCCCCATCTCTCAGCCCCAAAGCACAATCAACAATACATAAACCATTCGTGACAGTATTTCTCTCACTTGCTTTTAAAAACAATGCAGTGACAGAAAAGCCACTAGCTTCCTAGGCAGTCCATCCCAGTGCTTCATTGTCTTATCATTGCAAGGTTTTCCTAATGCTTAGCTTAAATCTCCCTTCTTGCAGTTTAGGCATACTAGTGGTCTTATTGCCAGTGAAAATGGAGAACAGTTTATTACATTCCTCATTGTGTCAGGCTGTGGTATATTTGAAGATGGGTATGTCTCCCCTCAATATCCTCTTCTCCATAATTCCTAATCATCATGGCAGAAAGGATGTAACATCAACATGAAGGAAGTATCTCAAGGCCATTCCATTTTGTGGTGGTGCAATTTTATGCTACAATTAAGTGACAGTGAAACCACAACTGAGGAAATGACAGCTATTCAAATGTGGCCAAGTGCAATGCACATTATACTGAAGAGAAGGACTGAAACTGAATCTGCAATAGGTGAAACCAAATGTCTCACTACAGAACACGTCCCAAATAGCTGTAATTTTCCAGGTGAATACTTAATTCTGTATGAAGCCCCAGTTCTGCTCAAGAGATACCAAGGAGTTGCTGGAGAGTGTCTCCAATATTTCTGAATACGCTCAGTAGGTGCTGAGTATATTAATGTCATATCTTTTTATTTAATGCATCACTGTTAAACCACCAGAACACAATTACTATTTGCATTTCACTTAAAAGCTTTTGATTCAACTTCTTTATTACATTGCATACTGGCAGAAAGACTTGAAAAAAGTTGAAATGAAGCTTCTATGATAACTCACCCAGGAGACTTCAAAATGTGCTTTCATAAGACTTCCTCTAATAAATCTTGGTCACATGTCTGTTGGTGGAAGGTGAGCCATAGTCAGATATGGGAGGAGGGGCACTCCAAGAGAATTGATTTAAAATGAAAGTGTAGCTATGCACGTGATGATTTAAAGTTTTTCCAAATTATTCCACCTTAACAGGAACTTCATCCCCAGAACATTATTGGCAGGGCATGACCACTGACATCTCTTGTTCTGTGTTGCTCTGGTGTAATTGCCTTGTTTCATTGCTTCAGCTTTGGTTGGAAGGCGTTAAAAAATTTAGTAAGTACTGCTACATAATCTTTACTTGGTATCTACTTGCTTTCAAGAGTACAGTGATCTCCTGTTTCCTGCCTGGAACTTTTTAATTTTGCACCTGGCTTGTGAAACAGATTCCTAGACAGCCTTAATTATTTAACAAAAACAACAACTTGGTGTTCTGCAACATCAGGGACTTCTGTTAAATAAAATGCAACTGAGTAAACATGAGACTCTCATCCCTCCCTAGTCTTCCTCAGTTCCTTCTATGAAAGATGAGAATAAATGTATTGACTCTTCTTGCTTCCAGTACAAGCACTGAACAGTTTGCTTCTATATTTTTTCTTTGTATTGAGGAATTTGTTACAATATAGGGCCTGATAGGTCAATAAAATGAAGCCTCCTTTTAATTTATTTGTAAACAGCAACATTGCCTCCAATGCGTTAATGATGAGTCATATGGATATTCCACTATGCCCAAAGTTTAAGACAGGCACTTTTTTTTGGAAGTCAGGTCCCCTTTTGCAGACATATTTCAATTTAATAATCAGAATATCACTGTCCTTCAACTTCTATTGGATATTTCACTAGTCAGCTGTGACTTGACAATGTTATTTAGGTTAGAACAAGTTAAAATGGAAAACACTAGCTAAAAAAAGCCAGAGATAAATGTTCTTTTTTAATTAAAAAAAAACCCCACACCTTTGTGTAATTCCAGTTAAACCTAAAATATTGTAGGTCGGTCTGGTAGCATTGCTGATTATTAGGGAGTATTTGGTGCTTTCTGCACTAAAACTCTTTGTCGATACTTACGTGCTTTCTGAAACTGGAACTTTTTTCTAGAGCAGTTGAAGAAAATTACTATAGGATTTGTATAAGGAAAACTAGAGCCCTAAAGGCTGGTTTGGTTCCTGTGGCTGAGAATGGGTCTGGGCAGCAGAAATGAGGATGGAGCTTGCCTCTCCTGTGCCCTCAGTTGCCCAGCTGCTGGACCGAAACAAGCACTGGACTGGAAAGGGGAAAGTAGATCAGGCAGCCAAACCCAGCTGGAGGGGAACTGTCAGGGGGGACGTTGTAATGAGTTACCGGCAAGAGGGAGGTGGAGACTGTGACTGAGAGCAGGGCAAGGGCGAGGCGAACAACACCTTCCCTGGTCTGCTGGTTTTCTTTCTTGATGGAAGGCTGTTGGGAAGGGGAAGGACAAGGGAGATATGAATATAGTTATGATTTTAGTTTCACGTGCAGTCACCCAGAGCGCAACACTGATTCTTTGTAGAGTTATCACAGTAATGTAAAGAAATTAAATGTAAATAATGTGTCTATTAAAGTATATATAAAAGAAGAGATTGCAGAAGCAAGTAATTAATTTAAGCCACTTATCTTGCTTACTGGCAAATTGCATAAGTATTTTGTCCTCATTTTCTTCTCACTGCCATTCCAGCTCCATCCTTTCTAATGATCTCCCTGCTGTTTTGGCTCTGGCTGCTCTTAACCACATACAAAGGTTGTCTGTCTTTCTCCTGTCAGTACCATCCCAAGGCACAGCAATGGGTATCAAGAGGGACAAACTGCTGACTTTTGCTCTTGCATGTATTTAGGAAGGACAAGATAGCAGTACATCCCCCTCCTCATCTAGCCTAGAATATTCTCAAGCTGCAGTATTTTTAATGCTGAAACTCTGGAGTTAAATGGAGAACAAAAACTTTGATTTCTGAACCCTGTCATTACTTTATTAATTATTAATCACAAAAAAAAAAATGCTTGTTTTAGGAAAACAAGTTGCAGGCTTCGGACAAGGAAATTGTCAGTGATCCTATAAACTCTCTATATGCGTGTGTGTTTCTATGTAAAGATAGATACGGAAACGTTCTCAATGATACCTGCTCTAGGGGTGCAATTTGTGGCTTAACAGAGATTCGCTGAAGGAATTTCAAGGCTTCTGACTTGCGGAAAACCTTGTGGTCACATCTTGCCAAACACATTGCTAAAAATCAGCCTTTGTGTTTCTTTATTTCAGGACAAGACTCTTCAGGGGTAGCTGGATTGAGAAATGACAGATGTTTCAGCTCTTGCAGTCGTTGAGAGAGGATTGAACTAGAGAATTAAAAATAATATTTAAGTGCCTAAAGAGAAGTTGGCAAACAGAGTGTAGTCTTTTATATAGTCTTCTTTAGCAGGGGATGAAGAGATTTGTTTGCTAATTTAATAAAGTAGTAAATGAACAGGACTCTGTTCCTGTCAAATAAAGCTGGAAGATTGGTTAGGTCAAGTGGAGATACTTGGGCTTTCTATCCCAACATTCAAATTGTGTTTTGCTAAACTGTCACACATAAAATGCACAATGTCTGTAAAAGCCAATGGGTTTTCCATAAGGGAAGGGTTATATTTAACCTCATGTCAAAGTAAACAGTAAGATGGCTGTTCATTATTTTATTAATGCTATTAATATAGTAAGTTTATGAATCAAAATGCTAGGCTGATAAAGCAGAAAAAGCAAATTATGAACACATTTTCATGAATTCTGGCAACTTTCCAGTCAGTCATTATAGGTGGGATTATCAAAACACTTCAGCCTTGGGCTAATGCTCCCATTGTCATCAATGCTTGTCAGCTGGAGTCGGGCTCACCAGCTGCCTTTTTTTTTTTTTGCAGGAGACAGGATGATTCAGGTCCATCATTTTTTATCCATTTCACATACCCATTTTAGGACTAGCCACAGACTCAAAGTGTCAGGCATGAATACTGGAATATACACCTATTTATAATAAAGTGTGGGGTCAAGTATAATTTGCATAGCCTAGTTGTGTATGAATGCCCTTGTAATTGTATATAACAACTGTTGTAATGACAAAGACTAAAAATGCCTTTCCTGGCCAATATGCAAGGTATTTAAATTTTGCATACCATTTTTTAGAGACGATTTGTGCTATAGGATTCGGAGCTGGGTAAAACACACAGGTGGCACAGGGCTATAGGCTCTCCCATTGATCCTTTGTCTTGACAGGTGCTAGATGCCCAAGTTAAGCCACTGACTGATTGTTATTGACACATTGTGGAGAGGAAAGAAGTAGATGCGGCTCTGCGGGCAGAGGGACCCGTGGGCTGGAGAAGAGAGACCCTCTCCTGAAAGATCTTACGGACAGCAACGCCTCAGCTGCAATTTGCATTGTTCTGTTTATTATTTACTTTGTTGATAAGGCTAAATCCTGAGAAGAGGTGGAATCTGCTGTTTAACATAGTGCATACATCCCCTTTTCAGGGTGTAATGAATACTCCTTCGTCAGAGAGGCTGGGAAAAACTATGTCACCTCCAAACAAAGGTGGCTTACTCTGGCAGGCACAAGGTATTGTGCATCTCTGGAACTGACTGAGGGATATGCAGGGGGCAGAAGTGCAGTGCTGTTGTTTTTGCTGGGATTATTTTTTCCTTCTTTTTTTTTTTTCCTTGAAATAAATAAATAAGAAGGAGGATATTTTAGATTTAAAACAAAGTTGTAAATTTAAAACAACCTCTCTCCATAATGAATTGTCGGTTACTTATTGATTTTTTTAGCTACACAGTCTGTAAACATTTCAAATTAAGTGTGTCTTGTCATGCTGCTCCCCTGCTTGAAGGTAACATTGCCAAAAACCCCTCCAAAGCAGCATAGCTGAGGTGTTTTTGGGGGTGAGGAGGCTGCCACCAGCTCTCCTCCATGACACCTAGTAGTGCTGGACATATGGGAGCAGGAAGGGAGCAAGGAAGCTCCAAATTTGTTTCACTTTCTCTTTTTCACTGCCTTAGCTTATCATTTTTGTCATTTTTGCCCTTTCCATCTTGCCTGTACCCAAGGGGTCAGAATGTGAAAAGCACTATATAGTGTAAACATAGCTGTGAAATAGCTAATTTGCCACAGTGGCAGGGGGTCTCATTGCTACTCCTCTACCTCCTTTTTCTTTCAAACATTTGACAGCACTTCCTCCTCCTGCCACCTCCTGACCTGAATCAGGGACACAACATGTGATCATTTGTTCATCAATTATGTAACATCAGCAGGACAGGAGCTTTTCCAGGGTCTGGATTCCCCCACCCTTTTCCCCCAATCTTTCCTCTCTCCTAAAACTTTACTGTAACACAAGCAAAAATAAAATTGGGACAAATCAAGTCTTGCCTAAAGACCAAGTGCACATACTGTGGGCAGTGGGAATGAGCAAGAGTGAGCAGAAGGGGATGGATGTTTGTGTTTTGAACCTGTTTTGATGCATGAGTGCTGATTCCCATGTACTGTCTGCACTGAGTCAATGCAAAGTCTTCGTGCCAGTTCTTAGCCCTCTAGTGCCTGAGTTTTGTCACATCCACAGTTTTCTTTCTTTCTCCCTTAGCTTTTATGTGACCCCCGAGCTCATAATATTCCACACGCTGAGTGTCAGCTGAGTCCAAACAAAGAGACCTTTCTACTCTGGCAGAAATTCGTTAAAGTCTCCAGCATCAGAATTTACGGCAGCTTTCTTTTGAAATGCTTGACATTTCCTCACAATTTCTTAGATATACTTGGTGGGTAAAGTGCGTCATCTTTGTTTGAATTTATCACACATAATAAGCCATTTTCTCCCAGTTTAATGTCATCCCCTCGGTAACCAGGAGGTCGGAGGCAACAACGCAAAAACAGCAAATTTGTCAATGGAATGTGTAAAGCTTAGTATAAATTTATCTTGTCCTAATCCCTTGGCCCCTTTTCATACCATGATTTTTCATATGCATATGAGAATTTTCAGAGTATTGGTTTCTCACACATTTCACTGCCCATGGACAGAGCTGAAATACAGGCTGAGCTGTCAACTTCCATCAAGGCAAATTAAAAAAAAAAAAAGGTTCCATACAGTAAACTGAGTTTCACCCTCCCAACCTCCATGCTCTTTGAAGCTGAACACTGTTCCCTCTATATTTTTGTACTTGCATAGAATTTGCCATATTCTCTTTAGAAAGAAAATTAAATAAATTAAACTAATCAATAACTTTTTCTCCTGATGTACTGAGGTGAGTTTCACTGAGGCCCAGAAGTCCTGTTTTCTAGAATCCTGATTTAAATAAAAAGAAAAAGAAAGAAAGAAAGAAAGAGAAAAGAATCTCAGTTTATGCCTCAGGTCATCCACGCAAAGACTTCAGATGGCAGTAAAACAGAACGATTCTCTTTTCCTGGGTGCTCTCTGCCTGCACCTAGCCATTGCTGTGACATTTCAAAGTGAAGATCCTGTGTTGCAGAGGTTACCTAACTGTTTATTCTTAAAATAACTTTGAAACTTCAGGCCTGCTTCTTCTTAGAAATTGGGAAAAGGTCAGTACATTTATTAAAGGGATAAATAGCTGATGTTAACTCTTAAAACAAGGTATCCCTGAAGATATTTACTGTAACCAGGAGTTACACTGAGTTTTATTAGACCAATTTTGTGTGTTAAAGGAATCCTTTGATACTCCTGTAGTCCTAGGTTTAGTGTGCTTTTAAAAGAGGATTCCACACCAGCAGGAATAAACAGAAACAATTCCATTACTATTTCTCTAATTTATTTGTTGGGAAAAAATGATTCACACCTTTGATCAGAATGGAAATAATCCAGGCATCGCAATTTTTTTGTTTATTGTTCTGTTGTTTATGAAAAGCTGAAGGTGAAACAAACCAAAACCTGATGGCAAAACTATCCGTCCTCATTTAATTTAATAAAATTGTCCCATCTAGCTGAGCACTTCACCAGGGCAAGTTCTTAAATATGGATTTATCAATTTGGAGTCCAAGAGAAGCAGCAAAGCAGAAACCTACATGTCAAACACCTAAAATACATCAGGTGTGTTAATAATCTTATATTATAATCTGAAGGTATTATGCCAAACATTTTAGAGGGTGGTGGGGTGGGATTTTTTTCAGTTTTGGGTTTTGTGCGGGCAACATCCCTTTAAATGAACAATGACTGATTATTCAGAGTAACTTTACAGTCTTAACAACTATGTGGTAGATAGACCTCCTCTGCCATATATCCATTAGACCCCAAATATGTTTTGTGTAATCAAATGTTCTTTATTATGTGATTTGCTGGTGGGAGCAGCACAGCAGGAATGATTTAATGTCATTTCCTTAGTAACGGTGAGTGAGGATTGAGAGGGTCTGAGACTCAGAAAAACTGTGTCCTGCTTCTCTGTTCATTTCCAATCTCTTAATGATAGGCACAAAATCTTATCAGGACAGTAATATTTCTGTTCATGGTCTGCTCTAGAGCTAGCAGAAAAAAAAAGCACACATCAGTTTAATATGAAGGAAAACTTGGATGAGGAATCACAGGACTCTGCTTTGGATTCTTGCTGACTCTTCTTGTCATTCATTTCTTCTGTGATGCAGCTCATACAGCTCTGCTTTTGGACTCTTGCGTCACAGGTTGTTATATTTAAAACCAATGAAAGGAAACATTTATTTACACAGAGTTTAGTCATCGTGGTATTTTCTGTCAGTGGAGGTCACTGAGACAATTTACTGGAACTGACTGGAGAGAAGGACTGCATCATGTTTTGACTATGAACAGCATTTATAGCTACTTAATCAAAACTAGTGATAGTCAAATCCAGCACTTCAGGGGATCAAACATTTGCCTTTGGGGATCAGAAATCGAGGCATGCCATTGGAAGTACTGTACAAGTAGTCAAATACCTAAAAAGATTTTCATCCTGTGCTGCAGCAAAGGCACTTGCCTCTGCAGGAAGGGCAATACTATGAAAAACTGACAATGAGTCTTATCTCTTCTGGCAAATCTTGTATTATTATTAAACATCATCCCACAGGTCACTGTTTTGGAGCTAGGTTAGGTCTGGGATTTGTGTTGGTTACTTCCTTATGGAAGAAGGTGTGTAATAGCTAATAGAAAAAAAAGATATATATTTAATATAATTCCATTGGAAGTTTCAAATATATTTTAAAAGATGAACACTGGTATTTTTGGTAAATAATTTTGACAAAATCTCCAGAAATTATACATTTCACCAAACAAACATAATACATGTGACATTTTATGGAATAAGGCTTGAATGCAGGAGAAGAAAATTTAGCTAGAAGCTTGAAATCAGTGGGTTAAGAAGCTCTTTTTTGGTAACTTTTACAGTGTGATTTCTCATTGTCAACACGAATGTTGGCAGTCTTGTGGAAATTTGATGTTTGGGAAAGGCATTTGGAAGCTAAAACTATGAATTTAACTCATGTAAGGAAAATGGTGTTGACTGGGTTGGGAAAGGGAGTTAGTGAATGGATGGGAGTTTGGGACAAGCATGGGGCTTTGAGTATGTCACAGTACAATTAATTCTGTGCTATTCCTTGTATGACCGCTTAATCGGTTCCTTTGGCGACATTAAAATGGAAAGTTTTCCAAGGGGAAAGCAGTGGAAATACAGCTAGTGGAAAATATAGTACCTCCTGTTTCTCTGCGTGACTGTTTAAATCCATTTATGTAGGTGTTTGTCATATTTTTCTGGAGAATTTGACACTTTTTTTATTTCCACAATCTCAAGCTGCAGTAGAGTCTTTGTAATGCGGACAAAATAACCCAAAATAACCCCAAATAATACCATTGGAAACATTAAAGCAGAAAATTATTAGGAAAGCAAACAGTCAATTTTGAAGACCAAAATGTGTACATTGTTGAAAGGATATGTAGTGGTCATTATCTTTAGAAATTGTTACTATGATAAATATCTTACACAGAAAATAAACTAAACTACTTCAGTTTCCAGTGTCACCATGAAGGACCATTAGAGATGATGATGATTCTTTTCTTTTTGGAGGAGAGGAAGTTATCAATTTCAGTTTGGGACTGGTTCTTTCAGATATGCAATATTTTTCTTTAGTTACTTAAAACATAGTCCTATGCGGTCCTGAGCTACCTACCTCTTATGAGGAGCAGCTGAGGGAACTGGGGTTGTTTAGCCTGTAAAAAAGGAGTTTCAGGGGAGACCTTATTGCTCTCTACAACTACTTGAAAGGGGGTTGTAGCGAGGTAGGTGTTGGTCTCTTCTCGCAAGTAACAAGCGATAGGATGAGAGGAAACAGCCTCAAGTTGCGCCAGGGAAAGTATAGATCGCATATTAGGAAAAATTTCTTCACCAAAAGGATTATTAAACATTGGAAACTTCTGCCCAGGGAAGTGGTTGAGTCACTGTCCCTGGAGGTATTTAAAAGACATGTAGATGTGGCACTTAAGGACATGGTTTAGTGGTGGACTCGGCAGTGCTAGGTTAATGATTGGACTTCATGATCTTAAGGACCTTTCCAACCAAAACAGTTCTATGATTCTATGATTTTCTCTTTTGTCAAACTCGCACATAAAGATATAGATCTTTTATATTGGCCTTTGTACACCTGACCATGTTAAGAATGAAAGCAGAGAACTAGAACTGACAAAACACCTCATTTTGTCCTTTCTTAATAGTCTTTTTTTCTCATAGAATGAGCACATTTAATCAAATGGCATTGCCTATGTGAGAAAGTATGTATGGTATTACAACAGGTAGTACACAGTTATCCGTATTTCAAGCCAACATTTTATCACCTGGCAATGGTTAATGTTCTGAGACTCTCTTTGTCATTCCAGGCCTTGTGATTTTACATGGCAGCTGATCTTACTGATCTTTTCCAAAAAAGTGGAAATCCAGTGTAACTTTATTGACTTAAACTAGGTGAATACAATAGCAGACTGGCAGGAAACTGGTGCAAAGTGTTGCAGAGCCACGAAGATGATTAAGGGGGTGGAACATCTCCCTTATGAGGAGAGGCTGAGGGAGCTGGATCTCTTTAGCTTGGAGAAGAGGAGACTGAGGGGTGACCTCATTAATGTTTATAAATATGTAAAGGGCAAGTGTCATGAGGATGGAGCCAGGCTCTTCTCAGTGACATCCATTGACAGGACAAGGGGCAACGGGTGCAAGCTGGAGCACAGGAGGTTCCACATAAATATGAGAAAAAACTTCTTTACAGTGAGGGCAACTGAACACTGGAACAGGCTGCCCAGAGACGACGTGGAGTCTCCTTCTCTGGAGACATTCAAAACCTGCCTGGACGCGTTCCTGTGTGACATGATCTAGGTAATCCTGCTCCAGCAGGGGGATTGGACTAGATGATCTTTCGAGGTCCCTTCCAATCCCTAACATTCTGTGATTCTGTGATCCAGTGATGACTTTCCAGTATTTCTTTTGCTGATGCCTGATTTTTGAAGTTACACTGAGCAGCACTTATCAGGTAAATTAGTGGTAGCAAAGGATGCTTAGTTAGTACTATGCAGACCTCTGATCTCTTGTTTACTCTGTGTTCAACCTACTGGGTTTTGTTTTTTCTCAGAAGCTTGTGGAAGAAGACCTTAGAACATAATAAATACATCATTGCATTACATCATGTGATCATTATGACACAGCTCTGATGGCAGTGCTGTTGCAGGAGGACGGAAACATAATGTGTGGAGAAATTCTCTAGTTCTGCTCCTGCTGGTTTTGACTGCATTTGAGTTCCTACTGAATGATTTTCAGACACAAACTTGAATTTGAAACATTCTGATGCTATCTACTGCACTGAAGTAGCTTTGGAAAATATATGACTGGTTGGCTGCCAAGGAGGTCAAATATAGAGTCACTATGAAGAAATGGGTCCTGACCTCATGCTACATCTGAGCTCTTGCCAAGTTCTCAGAGTCAAAGATAAAGTTCTTTTCAAAGCCTCAAATATGTTTTCCTTCATCTGGTGTCTAATCAAAGGTGGAATTTTCTCTAGGAAGTTCCTCATGGCTGTGTCATTCTGTAGCTCTGTTACTCATCGTGTACACAAGCAGGGTCTTAAATCTGTGGCCCTTATACTGAAATTGATTTTTCAGTAAAGGTAGGAACTGTTGTATTCCGCTCACATAGTAGAGGGATTTCTGTACATAAAGTGTGAATGTGCTATCCTGGCAATACTTGTATTTACCGTCTATTCACATTATTCTGTGGCCAGTGGGAAGATGGACTAGATGAAGTTAGCTGCATTGTGGTGCTTGCTTTAAGAAAACATGCTGGAGACAAATGCTGTGGTAAGATATTAGAGGCAAATCACCAAGGACAAGTGAATTTGAGGTTCACTTCAAAAACAAGGTTGTTAAAAAGAGCAACAAAATTTAATTGAGATTAGAATAATATACCTTACACTGAGAAACTTAAGAACTGGGTCCATTTAGTTCATCAAAAGAGAAACTGAGAGGTGACTCAATTCCAGGGTGTAAGACGGAGAGGGAGAAAATGCCGAATAAAAGAGTTCTTTAACCTAATGAAGAAAAGCATGACAAAAAAAAACACGTATGAAAGATAAAAGAAGACAAATTTGAATTAAAAATATGGCATGCATTAATAACAGTGAAATGATTAAAAGCTGGAACTATCAGGGAAAATGCTGGATTTTCAATCTTTGGATTTCTCCAGATCAAGACTAGTTCCTTCTCTGGAAAATATGCATTTGTCAAACACACATTACTGCACTTAATACAGTGGTAGTTGGGTGAAATCTGTGATCTGTGATATATATGAGGTCATACCACATACCTTCTGGCCTTCAGGTCTCTGAGTCAGGGGATTCATTGTGTATCTTGTCACAAATTAAGAGGTAGAAGAACAAACGTGAACTAAGCGAATAGGCAGAGTGTGTCCTGTTCTTTTATTTCAACAATGATAGGATGCAAGTGCAAAGTATGTATTTGTGCAGTGTTACTTCATGATAACTCTGAAAGCATGTGGCACCCCAGTTTTTGTGTTTTTACAAATGAGACCAATGACCATTCTCCTGATGTTGGGCTTACATGAGAAACTGTGACCTGCTCTGAGTTAGGAGCTTATTGTGCGACCAGAAACAAGGCAGGTTTTATGTTGTTCAAGTTTAATTTTAGACATTTTGTGAAACTCTGTCTTAAACCGAGCACAAAGATCCTAAAATGGAACTTGGTTAATTAACTGTTAGGCCCTTGTTGCTAAGAGACTATTTTATAGTTTTTATGTATTTCTGTACTTATGAATGGCATGTATTGAGAGGCTCTGTAATCTAGCAGAAAGGGATGCAGCAGTATCCAATGGCTGGAAGATGACACCATCAAATTTGAATATGAAGTAAAGTTTAATAACAGTGCAGATGTTCGAATGCCAGTGGACATGGGATTGCCCTATTTCTTGTTGTCATTTTGGAAGATTGGTTTTAGGCAATTGGAAGTTATAGAGTCAATATAGGGATAATGGGATGAAATTTACTTCCCTGAGACATAAAGCCACATAGGATCATCAGATGATTCCTTCTGGTTTTAAACTCTCTGAATCTATCCTTCATATCAAGCCAACATTATATGTTTACTTTTCTCCCTCAGACCCCTGTTCTACTTAGAAATGTCTTTACTGCTTTATTCCATTCAGATTACTTTAATCAAGTGGAGACAGCCTAGGTAAAATAGGATATCTGACCTCCCAAGCTTTACAGTTACTAGATGGTAATGGGTGAGAAGTGACAGTAGAGGAGAGGGAAAAGACACTAAAAAATTTGATTTCATGAACTTCAGATTTATAGATAGCAAGAAGTCATAAGTAATTAAGTATTACTCTGCATCTATTACTAAATCCTGTAAGTGCCAGTCGGCCCAGAAAATATGCTGGCATTTTTAGTAAATGAAATTAAAATAGAAACCGAAATAAGATACTGAGAATAATCAACGAGATCGTGCTGTCATACAAGTTATAATAATGGTACCTTTCATTCTTCTCTGGGGTGCTGTCTTTTCCTTCTCTTCAGAATATGTGCCCCAGAACAGAGATCTAGCATCTATATAACAGTAATGCTGTTTAACCCAGAACATATGATGAACTGATTCACCAGCTAATATTGTCAGCTGGACCTCTCGTAAATATTTCCTCCCCTTTAGGGACATTGCCTTCTGGAGGAGAATATAGTTAATTAATAGATTAATAAAGAGAGAGGAGGGAAAAAAGGTTGTGATCATGTCATCTGTGTTTAATAGGGCGGGTTTTACATTAAAATGACTATATTTTGTTCACTGCTTTTCCCATACCATCAGATAAATCTTAATTTCAAAGATATATCTTCCTATTTACAAAAGGAAAGAGAGGCAATGTGAAGAAAAGATGGATTCATATATGAGAGTGGAAGAATCATATTTTTCCTTGAAGGTCTGAACTCCAGATATGCCTGCCCTTACAGGCTAGATATAGAAAATACAGCTGCAAGTGTCTGTCCTGGCTTTATGTCAAAGCTGCTTTAGGCTGGTGACTTTTTATTACTATTTGTGAGTTTGGTTTCTCAATATCCTTTGACAGATGTAAATCAGAATGTATAGGAAGCTCACAAAAAGAATTACAGTAAAACAGAGAAGAACTTTCCGTGTGTTACTCCAAATTTTATCATGGCAGCTTGCCAGCGACTTCTCTGTGAGTCACAGCCATCAGTTTATTTTTCATTGTCTGCCTGAATGAACATATTGTTATTTAGGTGTGACAAAGAGGGAGGATGAATTTAACAGATAAATTTAATAGCACAGAATTTATCTATAAGGTGCATATATGTTTCAGAAGCACAACTTAGTGGCTAAAGAGAGGTTCATATATATCATCAAGTCATTATATTTTTATAATTTTAATTTTTCTTTTGCTAGATAGATAGTTCTTTCTGAACCAAACCTGCAATCAGGTTGACAAATGAAGGAAAATGAGGAGTGAATGAAAGGACTGTACATTAAAGGAGTAAAGATACCAGTTGTATATGCAATGTTATGAAATTACAGAACATTTTTCTACATGCTGTACACAGAGAAAGTTGGACTTCTTAAAAACATGGCAAAGTTTCTACCGTAGCTGAGGCTACCCTTTCATTTAAGACAAAAAAAAAAGTCAGCAAAAATCAAATTCCAACTCTAAAAATATTAGTAACAGTAATGGAAATTTAATCATTAGCTACAAGCTGATCTATCCAGCAACAGAATCTGCTTATTAGGAATGGAAGAAAAAGATACATGCTCAGGGAGAGGTGGCCAGGTTCTCTGAAATCAATGGATCCTGTGTGAGAGGAGCACACTGCCACCTTTCTTGACACTGTTATCCTATCCCGCATTGTCTGTTAAAAAAAAGAAAATAAAAAAAAAAATCATAAAAATTGCATGGTTTAAGTGCATCTGAAAGCCCGCTTGTACCTTATGTCAACTCCCCTCGCACACCTCTAAGCACACCCTCAAAGTCAGCATCTGATGTGTGAGCCTTTTTCAGCCTTGACATGCCAGATATATCAGAGACAGTTTGATGTATTTGCAATAAAAAGGGAACTGCGGCAAGCTTGGAACCAGTGAAATTTACTGTTGTGAAAATGATGGCATTCTGATCCTGTGCAAGCCTCTAGCCCCTGCCCTCGTCATCCCGAACAGCAGAAAAACAGTTGCCATGTAAAGTTGATTGAGGCTTTGGAAAGCGTTCGTAACTTCTGGGCGCTGTAGTCCCAGGCAGTTTACTTTTTGTGAGAACCCCCAGTGACTCAATAGTAAACTACAGTATACTAAAATACAAGCTAACCAGGAGCTTGGAGTGGTGTTGGCCACGTATTTCTTCTGATAATAAAAAAGAAAATGAAGATCTTTTAGAGGAAAAGTACAGATTTTATTATAGATTTTCCCCGTGTAAACTTCTAGTAAATGAAGAAGTATAAATATTATAAAAACCTCTCTCTTTAAAAGCATGCATTGGGAACCAATTCTATCTGATAACAATAAATCAGAGGACTAGAGGTTCTCTCAGCTTCATCTACAAAGCCCCCTATTTCAAAACCCAGTACTGTATTATGATTGTTTTCCACCCAGGTATCCACAGTTTGTGAAATCCTGAATCCTGCTTCAACACTTCCATGGAAAGACTGATATTAATCAAAGATTAAGATTTTCCAGAAAGAAAAAAAGCAACAGATTTGATGCCACTGATTAAGGCCAGATGCTGCCAGTTTTAATCCGGCTGAGTAGCACCTTAGGCTATTGGACTAGCTGGAAGATAGGAAGGCAATTCAGTTCAAGTTCTTAGGGATGACCCCTAATGTTAAAACCTGCAGTCTACAGGAAGAATAGGAAACAATTAGAGAATAATTTACTAGAATATAAAGTTTTGACTGGTGGATAAAATTACTTTTAAATGCCTGCTGCATTTTCTGCCTTTGGAAAAAGGGGGGAAATGGCCAGGAAAAAATTCTATCTTTACTTTCAAGACATTTTAGCAATATTTTAAACATGACCAGTGGAATTTTTCAAATATCTGTCCAACAGTGGTGGCCTGGATTCTGAATGTGTTTTGTAGTTATACTGTGTCTTGTGCACTGGTCATGTGAATAATTCCTTTTTAGTGTTAAATTCAGCTGCAAAATCAGCAGAGCAAATAATGCATCCTTGATTGCCCAAGAAACAGAGGTGTAATTTCCACAAATGCTGCCAAAGGATTTTCTGTATTTGTAGCCCATTAGATAAGGAGACTCCAAGGTTCTAATTTTACGTCATTCATATGCAGTGCAGCAGAAAAACAGTTGAAGAACATGAACCAGCTAGTAAATACTAATCAGCATAGAAGTAGAAATGTCAAAATTAGAATAGGTTTAAAGTATGTTTGGGACATGCTGAATCACAAATGTCAACCTAGGCCATGCATAAGCTATAAAAAAACCCACCAAAATTAACAAAATATCTTTTTGTTCAAGTAAAATATGAATGACCACTATTAGCACTGAATGTGACCTGTAATTATTGAGCATCTTTTGAAAATTGTTACAGATAATGAGCTGGCAGTAAAAACTGGAGATCTCTCAGCTGACAGTAATGTAAAATATCAGTGGCCTTTCAAAAGGGGAAAAGAAAAGCCTGTAAAAAGATTCAGTAGAGGTTCAATGAGTGCAGTGTCATGAAACCCATCAGCTGCTTTAGATCCTGCTGCAGTACATGTTTAAGGGCTAGTAGTCAAACTATTCAGCTATTTTCAAACCAAGATTTGTTGCTCAAGGTACTACATACCTAGAGACCTTGTCTTGCTTATGCTCTTATGCAGCCAGAGCCACAGCTATTTTCATATCCATACAGTGAGTGTAGGAGGACTAAAGGAGAAATATGGGAGCAGGTACTGGTTTATTCAAATATTTGCACAAGATAGAGAACCACAGGGGTTTTTTTCCTCACTTTCTTAAATGACACTTTCCCTTTTTTCTATACATGCTGAAGATATATAGGTGGTGATAAAAAAGCAGCATAGAAACTTACCTGGTTTGGAAGGACCTTGTCCCTCACCATAGGAAAAGAGAAGACTTTTATCTTGGTGATAAGAGGACTGCTGGCAGATCTAGAAGAAGACAGTTTAATGAGAATGTATTTATTTCAACATACTCTTTTTTCTTTCTTAGATGTAGCTATGAAGCATTTGAATACAACAGGTCAGAACATGGCTGACCTTCAGGATCTGAATGGTTTGGGTTTTGGTATTTCTCTAGCAAGGAGTTTGCCGATGTGAACAGTTGGTATTAATGCTGAATAACTTCATGCTGAAATTACCTATACCAGGAGATTTATGCCTAAAAAGGGAAAGTCTTGGCCAGAAGAGGGTGCAAAATTACCTAGCAAGCAGAGACACATTTTGTGTATTTTAAAGACAACTTTATGGCACACAAAAACATTGAGAAAAAGTAGAAGTTGCACTATACTATAATCTGTGAGATTAATATCTGTATAAGTAGATCTCTCAAAATCCTGTGTTTTTTTATAACAATGTTGTCATATCTCCAAAGTGGCAGTATGATAACTTGCTGCACACTGATAATATGCCTGACATTCCACTGTGGCTCCACAGCAGAATAATTAAAAGAAAAAGGCTATTTTAAAATAAATTGTTGTTCAACAGTAAGATAATACTCAGCATAAGTCAGAATGGCAAACTGCTCCTCAAAGGATGAGCTTTGAGAACTCCAGGATTGTCCCCATCGTGTTAAAATGACTAAATATTTGGAAAAGCATCAAATAATAGTTGATTTTATTACTGATTAATTCATTTTCCCAGATTGCACAAAAAAAGTTTTTAAAGTTTTTGCTGCGTCATTCACAGTAAATTGAAGTTGCTCACTGAACAAAAGTGAAAAGAATGTTTTGATCTGTGACTCTTCAGAGTACATTGTTTTGAGTATGACATTCCGAATTTGAAAGTCAACCTGTTTTGGTGGGATACCTTGGTCTTCCCTTCATGTATGAAATTATTTCAAAGGTAATTACTTTCAGAGTAGCACTAACTGTTAAATAATTAGCTAGGGAGAAAGAAAAGATACACTATTAAGATACTCTTTCCTTTCCAAGATATCACTGTAACTCCAAAAGTATGTTTCATGTGATACACTGTCTCATTATGCGAAAAATGAACCTACTGTAGCATCCATTACTGTATTTCCCCCTCTCTCTGCTCTTACAGTTTTCCTGTGGTATAGAAAACCAACAGTGACAACTTCAAAGTTGCATTACAGCAGTGATACAAAGACAAGTAGATACTAATAAGAAGCCCTACCACAGAGTAAGACGTCATAGTCTGGAGGTAAATAAAATCCTTTTGGGTTTCTTGCACAGATTCCTTCAGTAAGAGGAGTTCCAGTAATCATGGAACTACAGAAAACAGTAGCAATGAGTTGTAAATTCAGATGAGGTAAGTGCAAGCATTTATTTATTTCACTCTCTTTCATATAGCAGACTCTGGATGGCTAGTATTAAGGTAATCAGCGATCTTTCCTGATTTACAGGCAAAAAAATGTAATACAGCAAGTTCACTAGTTTTAATCTAGCAGGTGGAAGGTTAAAAGCAGCTCCGTACCCAAATAGAGAAGAAATATTTGCAAAATAAATGTAATAAGGAAAGCATGCTTGAATTTTTAATCCTTCTTGTTCTTTTTTTTCTTGTCTTCTCCTGTAGTGGAAGATTGCTGCTGAGATTGCTTGTAGTTTTGCCCTCATGAGACCCTAGGCAAAAATGGTGTCATTTAAAGTGTATGTACCTCAGCATTCATCAGTGGCCATCACAAAAACAGTCTGGTTGTCCTGAAGTGTTCTAGCAGCCTTGTTGTTTTCCTGGCAAACTAAAAATTATAGATTACTGAGAGCAAGGACTTGAGAAACCTTCTAGAAATGCTGTTACTTTCCAGTTCTAGGTTATGTCTATTTCTTTTGATAAGTTTGAGTATACGAAGGAGTAGGAAATAAGAAGACTTGCAGATATGAGTAGTTTCTGACACTAAAAGTACGTAATGCAAAAATGTGGTCCTAATTTGTAATGAAGTTGAACACACAGCCTCCAAAGGGATCAAATCCCTCTACAACATCTGTTCTAAAACAGAACCCCACACTTACTGAACTAGCAAGTGGTACTTAATCAGTGACTTGCTTTGCCTAGGTAGGTATGAATCCAGCATGCTGTTGTTTTTCCCAAGTATATTTTTCTTGGATTGAGAAGAGGATTTGTGAACACACATTCATGTACGTGATTTCCTGTTGAGCTGATCCCACAGAGCAGATGCCTATCACTACCCTCAGCCAGTGGATTTAGGTCCAGATCTTTAAAGTCGTCTAAATAACTAAATTAACAGGAAGGGATCAAGAGGGGTTTACATGCAGTGCTTCTTTTGAAGTCATACATCATGCAAAATTTCCATTCTCTCAACAGGAGTTACATTATTGTTAAAACCTACCTCATCTATCTTAAGCTTGACCCCCAGTTCCTTGAAAAGCCACTGTCTATGTGTTGGTGCCTTTTCATCTGAGAGTCGCGGTCTTTCTGCAGGATATGGGCTTTGCAACTAGAGATTGGGAGGGACTGGTAACAGTGAAGCACTGCCAAGCTCTTTCTCAGCTCAGTGTACCAGAAGTTTATCTGTCTGACTTTGATCCTGAAAAGTCCTGTTACCTGCACACTTTTTTCCCTCTTTTTCATGAGATATTTCATGTACAAAACAGACTCTGCTGATATTACTCCTCTCATCAAGAGCAGTTCTGGAGGATTTGCAAATGAGCTGCCTGGCAGCAGGGAAATCAAGGTATTCCCTTTATGGCATTTATTAAATTACAAAATAAAGAAATGGCACATGGGAAGCCCTTTATAGTAGAGTTTGAGTTAAGCATCACTGACCCTTCACTACAGAGTAGCTATCTTCAGCCTTGTTTTTCTAGACCAGTCCAGGATTACAGAGAATAACTGTGCTGCAGTTGTTCCTCCTCAGTCCCTTTTGTTTGAATAGAATAGAATAGATGCACCAGATCCATGTCTGGCCACAAGCAAGGGCCTGTTGTCTCTTCACACTGAGCTGGCATGAAAACGTTGAGATACTTTAACTGAATATACATACACTGGCAGTTTTCTGCACTCATTGCATCAGTTTTGCAAACTAATTACCAAGTGTTTACTAGAAGATTGTTTTTCATAGTTTCTTTTATCAATTAAAAAAAAAAGGTAGTATATATTTATCTGAATAACATCATCAGTAATTTCATCACATGAACATTCTCAGGTGGTTTCAAATGGGTGTATGAAAAGCAAAATCCTCAGTCCCTCTTTGCAGCTGTCTTGTAGATCTGTAGGGACTCTTAAAGAGAGGCAATGACCTTTTGGTGTTGAATGGCCACCTGGCCAGCCAACTCCTTACCCACATCAGCATGATCAGCAACATCCCTCCTCTTACCTAAATACTTGCAGAATTCATTTAAAAACTTGGCAACCTGTCTTCACACTCCCAGACGGTAAAGCTTGTCCCTACAGACAGCAGTGCCATGAACTGCATCACATTGACCTACCAGTGTTTTGTCTCTTGGAGCTTTTTCAGTGTCTGGCACTTTCTCCGAGGAAACTTCCAAAACAGAAGCTCAGTTAATGCCAGCTGTGGTTATTTTCCTTTCCTAGGAGGAGACATCCATTTCTAGTGACTAGACTGACACCACCAGCTTCCTGTTGAGACCCCCACCCACACTGTGCATCCATTGCCCAGCCTGCTGGATCTGCTGCTTGTGACTGCATGGAGCTGGACTCCAGCAAGCTACTGATGGGTGAAAGCCTCCGTAACACATCTCTCAAGCTCCATCTTTCAGGCTTTGATGTCATCAAGTGGATGAAATGGTGAAGTTCATGGTCAGATCTTTTGATAGATTGCAGAAAACTATCATTCAAGATGTGTAGGCATCCTGCCTTCTCCAAAAGATACGTTCATTGTCCACATCATAGTCTGGATTTCATGGCATCCATGAACCAGAAAAAGCTGTATCTCATGGCCTATTTCTACAGTCCCCGTACTCCATAGCAGCTGAAGCTCTGATAGAAGAGATAGCTCCTACATCAAGAAACCATGTGTGAAGAACTGCACTGTAGAAATAGGTAACACCACATCAGGTGGAGCACCATGAGAGAAAGAGAAGAGAAGAGAAGAGAAGAGAAGAGAAGAGAAGAGAAGAGAAGAGAAGAGAAGAGAAGAGAAGAGAAGAGAAGAATATTTATGCTGTGTTATGCATATAGTTCTGCATGACAAGCTATGACCTAGGCCTGAGGAGTCCACCCAGGAGAGCAGCTCTCTGCAGTGCAGGTCCCAGGCCCATCCAGCAGAGAGGGGCAGAGACGTGCACACCTACAACATGGCTCTGGCAGGGACTGGAGGCCCCGGGCTGAGCTGAAACACCACGTCCCCTGGGCCCTTGGCAGGAGACGGTGTGAGTGGAGGTCCCAGAGGAGGCCGATCCCAACCATTGAGGCCTATGAGCAACCCCTCCAGGACCCTGGCAGAAGTAGACCTGCACTGCTCGTATGCTTTCCTTCAGACATTGACGGCTGGCCACTTTGGAGACCGAGTATTGGGCCAGATGGACCTTCGCTCTCATGGAGTACTGTTGTTCTCTGGATCTTTTTTTTTAGCGTGTTTTTGCAAGGGAAGCAGCTCAGGCATTTCCAAAAATGAGAACAAGGAAAAAAAAAATCCACAGGGAAATGAGCAGGTATTGCTCACATCAAAGACATTTGCAAACATTTAGTTCCAGAGCCCTTCCTGCTTCAGACTGAGGGCTTGATCTTTGAGCCTCGCTAGTGTCAGAGATGTGAGATTTTTCCATCCCATGGAAACCCAGCTAAACTGGATGAACATAGAAGACTTCCAAAAAGTGCAGTTCCCACTTGCTTTTTGGAGATTTGTTCAGGTGGTTGAATGATCTTGAGATGATCCACAGCTCTCACCCCCATCAGAAGGTACATGCCTCCTTCCCACAAAGTGACAGAGCCAATGCCTAGCATGGGACATGATTACCCAGTCAATCCCTTCTGCTAGTGCAGGGCTGGGAAGAAATGTCATCAAAGATTTCCTTTGCAGGTACTGGTAGGGAAAGAAGGAGGGAGGAAAAAGAATCGAATTGAATCGAAGAGCTGAGTTGGAAGGGACCTACAATAGCGATTGACTCCAACTGCCTGAACACTTCAGGGCTTACCAAAACTAAAAGTATGTTATTAAGGGCATTGTCCAAACACCTTTTCAACACTGGCCGGCATCGACCATCTCTCTAGGAAGCCTGTTCCAGGGTTTGAGCACCCTCTTGGTAAAGAAATGCTTCCTCATGTCAAGTCTGAACCTCCCCTGAGGGATGCAGCTTCGAGCCATTCCCACACATCCTGGCACTGGGTACCAGGGAGAAGTGATCAGCACCTCCCACTCCATTTCCGCTCCTCAGGAAGCTGGAGAGAGCAGTGAGGTCGCCTCTCAGGCTCCTCCTCTCCAAACAAGACAAAACCAGTGTCCTCAGCTGCTCCTCAGAGGACATGCCTGCCAGCCCTTTGACCAGCTTTGTTGCCCTCCTCTGGAAGCATTCAGGGACCTTAACATCCTTCTTAAATTATGGGGCCCAGAACCGCACACAGTATTCAAGGTGAGGCTGCACCAACACTGAATACAGCAGGATAATCACCTCTTTTGACCAGCTGCTTATGCCGTGTTTGATGCACCCCAGGATGCGGTTTGCCCCCTTGGCTGCCAGGGCACACTGCTGACTCCTCTTGAGCCTCCTGTCAACCAGCACCCCCGCACCCCTTTCTGCAGGGCTGCTCTCCAGCCACTCCTCTCCCCATTTAGACTTGTGCTCAGCAATTTGGGAAGATGTTGTCCCGAAGTGACTAGCTGGGACACCACAAACTTCAAGTCAGTCTGGGTATTAATTTTCCTCTTGGATAGCTGCTTAATGATAATGAACTACAACAGAAGTTCAGATACTCTCGTCCCTTTAGATGTAATGAGGTTTTAGTTCCAAGTTACTATATAAGAAAGTATTACATGATAATATAACACGAGCCTCTTTTATTGTAAAAATAAAATAAATTATGACCTTCAGAAGAAAACAAATTAATGTGACTGATGATAAATAATTATTATTTCCATCTCTTTATATATTGTATGATCTCTAGGTCTTTCAGGGGATGGATTTATTTAACGTTAAAACAATTTTGTATCTCACACTGAAAAACATTTTTCTGGATTGGTAATAGAAATTATTATTTACTCCAGTAATCACTCTTTTACAACTCTGTGAGTGTAGCTTTGCTAGATTAGAGATGATTCTTATCACTCTTTTACAACTCTGTGAGTGTAGCTTTGCTAGATTAGAGGTGATTCTTACAGCACACATCCTATAACAATATCCTCTAATAAACCAATTTAGCATAGTGCTTTTTAAGTAGGAGTGGCCACAAAAAAATAAGTTAATGAAGGAAGATACCAAGAAGTCAGTGTGTTACGGAACTTAAATAAGTTTACTTTTCCATGATGTCTTGGAGAAGACTTTTTGCTGCAAAAGTGAGGTACTTACAGGAGCAATGGTTACACTGTATGTAGTGGTAGCGCCTTCAAGAAGCTGCTTGCTTTTGATGCAGGCAACACTAGAGAAGTGTAGCAGAAAATAGTGATGTTTGGACCAAAGGGAAAAGTTGTGTACCTACCTGCAGACATACACCTAATGAACCATTGGAAAATCAAGTAATAAAACTCTGCTCAAAACTAGAGGCTATCCACATATTCATCCTGAGTTAACAGTTCTGGAGCCTGACTGGTGGCAGTGTTTATTCATGTTTCCTAAGTTACAGGGGTTGCCAGTCAGATGGAGACCATTAACCGTTAAGGAGATCATTAACTGGGGAATTCGCAAAGCAAAATGACCAGTAGCTTGAATCAGAAGACTTCCCTTTGGTACTCATTCATACGCAATGTTCATTTAGCAACCCCTACAAAATGTCATGCTTAATAGATGGTGAAAGTTGTTTCCTTTTCTGTTTTTGTTATTGAGATACAAAATGCTTATCATTTCAGTGCCCTTTTTATAACACTTTCTCATCATTAATTCTTCACTTACATAATATACTGTTATATATCACTGTTCCAAAAATCTCAGAACATGTCATAAGATCCTACTCATTACTGAACTAATTTATTCATAAAACTGTTTTGCTTACAAGGTTGTATATGTGTCAGTAGCTCACAGAGCAGCTTCCAGTGAATGCTGAAACTGTTGTATACAACCATCCTCACATTTCTTATGAGTTTAAAACTGGATCCCAGCTATGGATTTTTATCCTTGTTTATGGTAGAAGCGGATGCTTGGAATCTGTTACTGTCTATCATAAGTCCTTCGTTCATCTGGTTAAGTCCAAAGTTCAGGCTTGTAAGTGAGAAGATTTTATAACAATTTTTTTCTTTTCCATGTTTCTTATAGTTAAAAAAAAGTTAATTTAACTGTATATGAAAAACAACAGAAGATGGCAAACAGCATGAGTAATGGCTAACAAGTTGCAAATTAAGTACCAAAGAGAGAAGCACCAGCAAGAAAAAGCCTAAGTATATCAAATTTTGTTATGCCTCTAGGGGTAGGCCAATTTTGCTCTTCCTTATAAAACTATATATAAAACTCTGCTATTAAGACATCATTGTTATATTTCCTTTTTAAAGAGATGGCTTTAATAAATGTAGATTGTTGGGGGTTTTGCTTTTTATTTTTTTTTCCTTGGCAGAACTGTCTGCGCACAAAAGGAGCACGGAAAGCAATTTGCTAGCTGATCTTGACAAACAAGCCACACAAAGTAACCATTTAAAACTTTTAGAGTACTCTTGAACCCATTTGACTTACAGAGGTGCATTTCATACAGTTCAGAGAAACCTACATCTTGCTTGTACACACCTGAAATTCCTGTTGCAGAAAATGTATGCAGACCTACTAAAGTTTAAACATGTCTTTTACCCATTATTTCACTGTTGATTTTATTCCATGTCTAATTGTACTGTAGGAAGATACACTTGAGCATATGATAAAGAAAAAGAGTAATCCTTATTATTCAGGTTTCCCAAGTGCTTCTTCATTGTATGGATTGTGAATTTTGATATTACAACCCTACAATGTAGAATATTTTAAAGAACCTGCCATGTGTTTTGGCCTGTAAATAATTTAATATTCAGTTTATGCAAAAGGACTAGATAAGATGGGCTACCTTAGATACTAGATTGGGATTTTAATTAATTCAAAGAAGGATTTGTCTATTGGAATTGCAAAACGAAGAAACTGCTCTAACTGTTCTTATCTTCAATTGCATGTGGATTTAAAAATGCTTGGTTTGTGCACTAGTTCCTGACCCATCGACTTTGGAGGAAGGAGTCCCATCAGCTTCATTAGGTGTTGGGTTAAGCCAATAGTAAGGCCATGAATGCAAAATCACAGGGGACAGTTTCAAAATTCATAGCAAGAATCCACTGGGATTTCACTGTTTTTCACTAACTGTTCTCCATGTTCTCCATGTTCTTCTCGTGTGAAGGCCTTAGTGAAGCTGCCTGCTGGGGATTAGGAGATTTTTACATCCTCTTTTTGTATTTTCCTTCTCTTACTCCATTTTCTTCTTATTGATGACTCTTCGTTCAGTTGACTGTACTAAGCAGACAGCTGATGCACAATAAGGCAGGTACTTGATAATGAAAGCCTGCAACAAAGAGAAGCCTTCCTTGTGTTTAGGCCTGTGATGGTCCTTTTGCCCCATTAGGACTAACTGGTTTCATTGTGCACCAAGCTTTTTCTGTGTGAGGATGGTCTTCACAGGCAAACACACACATCCCAGCAGTTGCCCTGTGTTTCATACTAAGTTCTGCAATAATACAGATCCAGTTCTCAAAAACATCTTGTGTTTCAGCTTCAAGAGGACAGAGCTGGCGAGCTACAGCAGTCTAAATCCCTATCTCTTGCAGTTCTAATGTTAGGTGGGTTTGGTGTGTAGAAACCACTGCTGAAATTTACCACCACAGACTTTTCACAGGAAAGTAGACCTATCTCTAAATGGGGAATGAAAAATAGAACCTGACAGTTTCCTGGCAGTACATTTCAAGGTGTATTTGCGTTACAAAAATAAACATCAAAACCCGCATGTATATGCTATAGCTCTAATTTGTATTCTAGGCTGGTTTTCTTAGCATCCTCTCTTTAGCAGAGAAATCTACTACTGTCCTGTGACATTTCCTCAGAACATTCAAATCTTGACTATATTGAAGTTATATTTTATTATCTATTATATTACTAACCTAAATGTGTATTTTTCTATGTAAAACACTGAGGCTTGTGCAGCTTTAAAAACCTTGTTTGTTCTTGTATTTCTGCATTTGCTTTACATACTAAACACAAAAAAAGCATTCAAAAGAATAACAGAATGTGAATGAAAAATATTACAAAAGAATAAAAATACAGTGCTCTCTTTAAACCTCCCACACTGCAATTGAGTACAATTCCAACAAGCCACAGGTGTACACCATATGCATAGGTGAAAATGTGATTCTGAGAGGTCTGATGACAGTTCTGGGTCCACGAAGCATTCATCTCAATATAAACATCTGTTATGTATTCAAGGCAAAACTGTGCAGAATATAGAGCTATAATTGAGGTTTTAAATGCAGGGATATCAGGAAACTCCAGGTTATTGCCCCAACAGGAACTCAAATTTGATCACATTATAAAAAGATAGGTTTTTTATTAGTGTACATGATGTTAGGCTTCCTGCCTTATTATACTGAGATGGAATTGCTTCAGCTCAACAGAGTGTAGGGACTACTGACTTGGAGTGATGCACTTATTTCTCAATTATGGGACTGATGCACTCTTCTGGCAGAGGGGCCCTAATGAGCTGGGCTGTTGTTAGTTGTCAATATACATTGTGAAAATCCTGTGGTTTGATTGGCTGCTCCCTGTCATAAACCAGCAATAAATATGATGTCCCCAACTTCTGTATTCCTCTGCTGATAGCTGAAGTTGCCAAATCCTTTGCATTATATATAAAAGACCCTGCTATCAGATGCTCATACTTTGGCCAAACTTTAGCCATGCAGGATTAAATTTCCTGTGCCTTGTGTCTGCCTTTAGGCGAATGTCCTTTTTAATTTATTCTAAAACCATTTCTGAGAAAGAAATAAGGGAAAACTATATTAACCACACAAGGTCTTTTCACAGTTCTCTCTTCATGTCTTGCTGCATTTCCAAAAGTACAGACTCAAAGGCAAAAAAAAGTCAGCCTAAACTGCTGGGCACTGAAAACCTCAGCCTTGTGCAGTTCAGCAGCCTGGGACAAGAGAAGGTATATCATCTCTCTTCTTTTACTCAGCATTTTTATTCTTCTAAACCCAGATCAGCCACGTATAAACAGGACTAAGGACTCACTCCTATGCCAGATCAAACAGCTTTTCACTTATCATTCTTCCTGAGATATCAGCACTACACATGTAGTTTTGTGGGGTTTTTTTAAACAAATATTATAAGGGCAATCTTCTTAGCACCAAGGTGTCTCAGACTAAAGGTTTACTGTGCCCTCTCAGATGCAATAGCTCAATATCATTAGTAAACAGAAATCAGGAAAACACCAATATGTTACTTTGGAAGCCAGAAGTTTCTTCATGCTCAATAGCTGAGGTTTGAACCACTGGTTTGGTCCATCCTGATTTGGACCTGTGTTTTATGAAAATATATGCTAAAAATAATGATTATAAAAATATCACTGAGACCTGTCAGGTGGAATCTTTTGTGCAGATTACAAAGCTATTTCCTTGCTCTTTAGGCCATTTGTCCACAGTAGGATGGGTTGATTGTTAGGCTTGCCAGTGGCTACAAGCTGATGTTGTCTTTGATGGAAGAACGTCACCAGCGAGAACAAGGCTACAATCCATATCCTTACCAGTGCCAACACCATGCCAGGGAGGCTGCACTGAACTGCACTGAACGGCTCTAGCCTTGTGTTTTTTTACTTTAACAACAACAGAAAACCTTCACAAAAAAAAAGTTAGGTGCAGAATTTTCCTAACCTTTTCCTTTAAGGAAAATAGTAGTGACATTTTTAACCAAGCCTCTGCCGGGAGAAAAGTAGCCAATTTTAACCCCTCCAAGCCTTCACTCGTAGAAACAGGTTTGTCCCCCACGCACACATTGGTATATCCTTGTGAAATGAGTAGAAATGAAAGCAGAATTTGACTTTATGTAATGAAATCTATTTCTCCCCCCCCCCGCCCCAAAAAAAAGCCTTTCAGAGTACAAATGCAAACTCTTTCTAGTTAATTTTCCTTTCATTTTATTTCTTTCCTGTTCTCTTTCCTTTTTTTTCCTCTCTCTCTTAAGCAGAATGAAAAGAGTTCTTTAACCAAACAAATGTAAATACGTAAGTGGTAGGGATTTTTTTAAAAGTATGTTTTTCAGTTCATCTAACAAAGACATATCTGTCTGCCTGAATGATTCCTTACTGAATATGAATGAGAAGCCCTTTAATGAGGTACGGTAATTAAGCTCTGGCAAGCCCCCCTAGCCCCCTGTCAGCAGCTTCCCAGGCAAACAGCCATTGAATCCAATGATTGACAAACCAGACGCTGGACATGTACTGTAGCTGATGGGGAACAATGGGCTGAGGGGCCACGGTATCTGACGTACCCGGCTGTTTCAGCCCCATCAAAGGGACAGGCTCCCGGGGTGTCCGTGGCAGTCCTCGTGGGCCTGAGCTGCACGTTTACCTGCGAGACTCTCTCAAGGCACCTGTCCTCGGCAAGCACAGGCTGGATGTGCGCCTTGCCTGCTCCACATGTGGCTGTGCAGGAGCAGGTTCACTCCTCCGGCACTCATGTGTTGTGGCGCTCGGCTTCATAAATCTTTTTAATTGTTAAAAGTCTTTAACTATAGAATAGGATTCATTAACCATTGTGTTTGCCAAAATGCTATTTAATAAGTTGCTTGTTTTATTAACCCTGACAGAAAAGAAAACAGGGTTCTTTATCTCCAGCTGTTGGAGGCAGATATGGGATTTGTCTGAGCAGTTTTGCTTAACACATTGCAAAATGAGTGTGTTTAACAGGTTTAGGGTGACTGGCCTACAGTTGCATTGCACACCTTTCCCTTCTGTCCCATACCCTGGATAAACAGCACCTGTGTCAGCAGCCTGCATATGTCTCAGAAATCGTGTGGGAAGGATTGGTGAAGAAAAAACCATACCAGGAAACAGCCACAACAAAAAAATGTAGAAGTCCTGGTTTCTGCAACCCTCTAATTCTTGCTGTATCGTTGCTCAGCAGCCTAGATGAGAAGGATGCATCTTGTTTTAATTGATTGTAGCCCTATGGATTGGCATTGTGGGAGGCTGCTTGACTTCCGGGCGGAGAGGTTAATCTCCCTCCGGTATGTCATCAGTTCTGTAACACATGCATGTGAATTACACTGTCCTCGTGATCATTTAGAAATACAGGTAGTGATGGCCTGGCTGTAGGATTTGTAGAACAAACTGGAAGATTATTTGAAACGTATCATGAGAACTTGCATTTTGAAAGCATATACAGGGAGGGGAAATGTACTTTTCAGGGAAGGGATGGAAGCGAAAGAAGAATTTAAACATTTCCTATCCCCTAAAGAACACCGAAAATATGTGCAGATATGTATATATGCAAACATTATCTGAATAAGCTGTTAGTGTCACTTGTCAAAGTTGGCAATCTCCTGTTATTAAAATTGAAAGCTCACCACTCTTCCTTCCTTCCTGGACTTTTTTTTTCTTCAAAAAGCAGAGATAAATCCCAGTAGTACAATTAAAACACTAGCTAAATATTACTTTGTTGGGCTTAACGATAGATTACAATGTGTGCATAATGACCCAGTTCTAGTAATATCATCTGATTTAGTAAGGAAATCAGAGTCTGCCATATGTTCACCAATAAGGTCTTAGAAATTCTTCTTCTTGTTCTTGATGTCTCAGCCAACTGCTAGCAAGGATGCTGTTTTGTCCTGAAATCGTCTTGGTTTTGAGCACCAAGCGCATTAAAGTCATAAGCATGTGGCTCATTTTATCACACTACCTCTAGGAATGAGCAGGGGGTGAATTAACAACCTGCCACCTGCCTGCCCTGAGTACCTTTATGCATGGAAGTGTTCCAGTTGCAGGCTGGTCTGAAAACTGATTTCCCGTTAATAGCCCCAGAAAGGTATACACGGTGGCTTTGGGGATATTTTAAAAGATGAAAATTAATTTTGACATTTCCCCTGAATGTATTAGCACCCAATTGGCAAGATTATTTAGCTCTTATGACAAACCAGAGAGCAACATCAAAACCCGAAACAAGAAAAAATCAAAATACGGAGAAAAGCAAGACTCTGCTGTGCCATTTAGCTATTTATTTGCTACATTTGTTATGTATTTTCTCTTTGTAGACTCATGAACTATGGTGCATTAATGAGCAATGTATCTTTACTGTGTATGGGCCAAATTCAAACAGTAACTAAAAACTTGCTGTGCACCTATAGCTACAGTGGATCATAATGGAAGCTGCAGATGTTCATTGTCACTCAAACTTTGATTGTCACCTTGCTTATACAAAGTCTTTTTTCTTACTAGTCCTCCTTAAATTTTGTCAGACCCATGTGCGTATTAGGATCTGTTTTCCTTTGGCAGGCAGACTGGACTTTGAGCTGCCACTTAGTAAGCATCTGTCCTACTCACCCTTGACTCCCATTTTGAGACAGCAGGAACTGTGGGACTTAGCATCACTCCAGGCTAGCAATGAATTGATCACATTGGAAAATGACATGTTGATGATGGTTTTTTTTGACAGCTAACAATGATGACCTACGAACTGAACCAGTATCTTCACTGTTCCATCAATATTCTGGCAAGTAGGAGATAATTTTGTTCTTCTGTTTCATATGGTTCGCTGTCTTACAGTTCTTTTTTTTTTAAATTAATTCAGGGGTTTAATTTTGCATGCTTAAATAAGTCATAGTATCATTCTCTTCTTCCAATGGCTGTCTTGATCTCTGATTTCTTAGATTCACAGAGCCAAAAATCTTTTTTGGCAAAACCTAGTATAACCCCTTTGGAATTAGGGAGTTGCAGTAACTTATTCCAACACTGAGTGTGTCCAGTATTTGCATATATATATATATATATATAAACCTCTTTATATATGTGTAGCATTTCATAACAATTTATAGATCTGAACTTTTATCTGAAATGTTTAAGCTAATGTTTGTCCTAAAGGGAGCAAAGTTGTTTAACAGTACTAACGACTTACTTAACCTGCTTCTAGATATTGAAATCTGCCCCGAAAGAGGGTAGATTTAGATTGGCTATAAGTAAGAAATTCTTTATGATGAGGATGGTGAGACATTGGAACAGGTTGCCCATAGAAGTTGTGAATGCCCCATCCCTGGAAGTGTTCAAGGAGAGGTTGGACAGAGCCTTGAGCAACCTGGTCTAAAGAAACATGTCCCTGCCATGGCAGGGGGATGGACTAGATGATCATTAAAAAGTCCCTTCTGACCCAAACCATTCTGCGATTCGTTCTGTTATTCTATGTGATGTAAGGTACACACACTAAGTACTGTGTAGTAATGAAATTTTGTATTTTACCAAAGTACTGTCCTTATTTAAGGACTAGAAGAAAAGAGAGCTGGAGGTACTAAAAGCACAGTGAAAGTATCTTTCATCTGAACTTTTCACTTGTTTCCAGTTTGGAATTGCAGCACTCATTCCAGAGCTATCAGCAAGCAGAGAGAGTACTCACTGGTTGTTACAGGTCTTTCTCCATCAAGATAGTCATGCTAAGAAATGCTTAGCTAATTTTTCACAGATATGTCTAGCACGTTGTGGACAGTTAAAGATTCTAGTTAGATTAACGTAAAATTAGCTTCTACAGCTTTTGGAGTCCCAAAGCTTTTCGTGTCAGTGTCTGCTGAATGCAGTACCATAAGACTGGATGGACAGTTAGTGCAGATATCCTCCTTGCTCACACTACTTCTTGGACTTCTTCCTGACCATCCATCATTTATAACCAGTGGAGACAGGATATTTCAGACTGGGAATACAGTTAGTGTCTTTGTATGGTACTTAAATTCTTATGACGGCCTAAATCAATCCAAATACACCTATTTAGTATAACAAAACCAAGGTATTTCTCTTGAAAACTCATGAAAAGCAATAATTTCAAGAAGTATTCTTATTGTGTTTTTTTTTACTCCATAAGCCTCTTAAACAAAAATACATTAATTTATTGATATTACCAAATGCAAACTGATTAAATTCTGTATGCTTTGTGATAAGAAGGAAAGATAACACTGAACTCTTAAGAATGCTGACCTGTAACACAGTGCATGGGGATGTTTTTTTTTAAAAAGAGGAGACTATGTTAATAATAATAATAAAATAGGGCTTTAAAAATATTTTGTAGTCAGATATAGGAAGAAAGTTAAAACCAAGAGTGCAAATCTGTTCTTCCAGTAAGCTGGATGTTCTTTTCCTGCCAGGCTGTCAGTTTTTTCTGTCTTTACAGCTCCACACACCTATCCCTGTTGTCTAATACATTAATGTTTTGCTGAGCTCTTCTTTTTCATGTCTCTGCAGTTGCCATCCAAACACCAGGACCTCTTCCTGTTGGTTATTGTTCTCTCTCCTTTCCAATAGGTGGTTACTAGGTTTATATGAAAGGCCAATTAGTCATTAGTTAAATTTTGAGGGCTTTATTGTTAGGCTAATGTTTGTATCTTCAAACCCATGGTCAGTTATCAGGACTGCATCATGTAGGCATGATAATGAAAAGACAGTCCCTTCTCTGAAGAGCTTGCAGAATAACCCATATAGTGAAGACAGGAAGAGCAAAGCAACAGGGAAATGATTATGCTTTGCATTGTTGTCCAGTTTTTGTCACAGGAGGGGTTTGACTGAAGAATCTGGTGCATATGAGACTGTCTTCCACTATAAGCAACAGCAGTATGCCTACCACACACTTCTTCATGCCTAGATCCCTGAATCAAGCCACTGAGCAGCAGGCGGTACAGAGGCATTGCCACAGAGCTGTGTCTGAGCTCATGAGCCCTGCAGAGTGAAATAAACTAGAAGCTACTGACATAAAACTTAGACCCAATTTTTCAGTTCTGGAAGTTGCTTAATTTGTATAGCCTAATAAAACTGGTAGTAGGCTTTCTCCTTGCCCTTAAGGTAAATGTTGTGACTGCAATGTAGTGTAAAGATAGCCATGCTAGCTTTAGACTGGCTAGACAAGACATTGCTAGCAGCCTAACGATGAATCAACATGGGCCAATTCATTGCTTATATACCTTGCTTCTGAGATGGCTTTTGCAGACCATGCAGAAGTGGCACAGCTGGGCTGCTGTTGGCACCCTGATTACTTTAATGCTAGAAGGTGGCTGTGGCAGAGGCAGGGCCAGATAGCTCAAAAGGAAGTGCTGGTTGTTGAGATATTCAGAGCAGAAACAGAGGAGACCTGCCAGGAGCTACTGAGGAACCTGCTGCCTCTGACTTTCATCTGGGGCATTGGTACATGGGGTGCTCCCCATGAGGAAAGCGAAAGGCAATGGCCTAGCTCTGCAGCTCCTGCGGTAGTGGGCTCCTCAGTACCACTCCTTCCACTAGACCTATCCCCACCTCAACCACATGCTGTCCTTTGCTTCTGTTAGCACTCTGGCCATGCAACAGCCCAGAATATATTCTGCCCTATCCTTTTGAGTGGCCCATAGCTTGAGAACTGCTACAGACTATTTTCCTCTGCAGTCCTTAGCAGGAAGCAGCTGGTTTTCCCAGCTGCCAAGCTAGTTTCTTCAGAACTTGCATTTCTGCATGGCTTGAGCAGACCCATACCTTGTCACTGCACTGTGTGCATATCAACTATCCCTGGCCAGAACTGATGGGAAATTTCTAAGCTCTTCAACAGTTGTCTGTGATGATAGCCCAGATAATAAAACTCCCCTTCCAGTTTCTTATTTCATGGGTCCTCTATGTTGAAATGCTTCAAAAAGGCTTTTCTTCTCTTGTGCTTCAATCAAGCTCCTTGCTTGAAGGTAGATGATTATAGAAATAATAATCAAAAAGTTGGTAATTGCTGTTTTGTTAGATACAGAACTGATCTTGTTTTCTTCTGGCAGTGAAATATTACTAAAAGTTGTTTGATTTGATTTTTTTCTTGCACTTTTAAAAATTTCAGCAAATGCTCAATTAAGTAGTTTGTTTGCTTTCTGCTGAAACAAACATTCACCAAACTCAAAAAGGGAAACCCTAAAGGTGGATGTGCTTTTTTAATTTGTTCACTACTGAGCCACAGTTTTCGTTGGATTTTGGAGAGCTAACTGGTGTCGGAGGGTAGGTCCTCATTTTAAAACCTTGAAATCCTTTGCACAGACAGCTGTTTTAGCTAATGTAAATTGATAGACAAATGTAAATTCCTCATGGGAGGCTTGGCAGAGCCTTGACAGGAGTAACCAGATAATCAGATTGCAAATCCACTGCATGTAGAGAGCACTCTGAGCACAAGAGTCTCTTCAGACCAAACCGTTTGTTTGCTGTTCCAAGGTATGTTTTCTGAGATCTTCGAGGGGAGGTGCACAGTCTCTGCTTTTTTGCTCAAGTGGAGCTTTGCAGCATGGGTGATGAAGAGTGTTGTATAAAAGACATTGAGAGTATATGTGGCAGAGAATTTGGTAAAACTGTTGTGCGTAAAAAAATTGCCTAACTTTCTTAGAAAGTAATTCAGAAGTTAATAAATTTCATGTCCATCTGCTCTGAGTTTCTCTGCTTATTTTAGTATCTCTGATGTTTTACAAATTCTGTATCCAGCTCTATAGGAGTTGCTTCTCTCTCTCCCTCTCCCTCTTTTTTACTTCTAAGTCAGTAAACTATGATGTATGTGTCTCTCCCTGAATAACGTTATTATATGATGCTGCTGGAGCCCTGAATAGCTTGGCTGTGGACTGCTGAACCCTTTGAATGTAATTGTTTTAACACCATGAAATGAAGTAATGCATAAAATTGATAATAAACGGATATCTCTCTGCCTCTGCATGCAAATGAGCACTTAGCACCAGGGCACAGATGCCACCATTGTTTCCCCCCTGAAAATGACAAAGTAAGTGAAAATATCTACCAAGAGCTTAGAAAGTACGGTAGCTGCATTTTCATTATATTTTAGAATTTCACAGAGTTGGGAAAGCAAACTCTCCTGCCAACATTCAGAAAGGGGCTGGATAATGCCTGCCTGTAGTACATTGGAACATACAGCGAAGCAAGGTTTTGTTGATTTTTTTTTGGAAGATAAAGAATATAGTTATTAGTGATTCTCTTCCACTTTCATGTTTTCAATTTTACAATCTCATTTTTGTTTTCGAAACAAAGACTGTATTTTTTATCTCAGTGTCTTGCGTCCTCCTCCACCTCCTCTAAAACTACAGCTAGAATCAATGTGTGATACCCGTTAATCTGCAGTGCATATTAAACAGGCACATTTGGAATACCTTGGGTCTGGCTGCAGCTTTGAGTTTAACATTTGGTTGTTTTCTAATTTATACTTTTAGTTAATAAATATATCCAGGAACTAAAATGATTACTTTGCTTTAGAAATATTGTTCAGACCTGGCTTGTTTCTCCTTCTACTTTAACGAAAGGGTAGAAATCCTTAAAAGGGGGGTATTATTTTATGGATTAATCCTTCCATTTTCAACCATTAGCTGTATTGCTGTTCATTTCACAAAGAGATCTTACTTCAAGAAAGAAGGTCTAAATTAGCTTGTCACATTTTTTACCTTTACTCCTAGGTTAACAGTTTGAAGTTCCTTATTATGTGACTCAAATATGTTTACGAAGCCCTAAATAGTAATAGATCATGTTCATATTTGAAACCATCATGGTTTTCACAGAGGTTTCCTAAGAGTGCAAAATTAACTTTACAATCATCTTTTAGCTTCGTGCTAAAATTATCACTTGAGTCGATGTCCAAATCTGTGTTGAAGTCCAGGCATACGATGTTTGTTTATTCTGCCACATCTGAATGTCTACTGCCTGTTCATAGAGGACTGCCTCCTTTTTCCTTTTCCCTTTTTTCTTTTTACACATTGTTTGATTCCTTGCTCCAGTACTTTGTAATTTCATGTCTACCCTTTCCTCCCCTCTGTCACCTTCTCCCCCCACAGCCCAGTAGCTCTGCTCCAGTTTGAAGCCTCATCCCTCGTCAGTGAGTTCAGTCCCCTGTCTGTGCGGAGAGTACTTCCACCTCTTTGTGAGGTATCCAAGGATTACTTCTTTTAAACATAGTTGATTTGAAAGTCAAACTTAAAAGTTTCATTTTATGTTAATTTAATTCAGTCCAAGTGTAAGCCGTTACTGAAAAGGTCAGTCCCAGCACCTGCCCTTATCCCTAAGCGCATGTCCCAACTGTATCTCCCGTGTTAGATCTGGCAACCGTATGGCAAGTCAGATCAGTGTGTTGATCTGACAAAACTCCCCTTTTACTTTTTCTTTTGGCACATTAGGGGTTTTTTGTCTCGTCACGAGCTGACCTGACTCACTTGTAGCGTCACCATTGCTAGACCTCACACAAGAGAAGTGGCAGAAGAATGTAATCAGGGCTGGGGGAGAGAAGGGCCACTCTTCTCCATGGTAGCCTGCGTTTTCATCAAGTTGAGCAATGTGATGTGGTACCCTAAATTCTCATTAGTTTGTGCTTCTCTGTTTCAGTCTGAAGATCCTTTGCTGATGCTATTCAGCTCTTTAGTAATCTGTCCTTTCAGTTTGTTTCCTTCCTGTATTTCAACTCAATGAAGTTTTAGCTAAGCCTGTGGTTTTTGTATTTACTGTCATTCCTTTCCACTCGTATACTTCACACTGATACGGTTGCGTTCGTTTTTTTGACTCTGATATCTTAAACTCCCATTATCAATTCTCCAAGTTTTTTAATTGGTATTCTTGAAAATCATCATTTTTATTTTACTTATATCTGTTCTTCACTTTCTAATAATCTCAGAGACCATTTCGTGGCCTCTCCTACCTGTTTTGCCTTTCTTCTTCATATTCTCAACAATTTCCCGTCTTTTAGAATCATCATTAAAAGATCTTCCCCTCCAAATACTTTCTCTTTATGAATCAAAAAAACTATCACCAATGAAACAAAACTATCTTACCCATGAACTCTTTTCCTGACAGATACATGGGTGCTTGAAATACCCCCTTAACACTGAGGCCAGAGTCTTGGATTACTCTGGTTGATACTTACAAAAAGCTCTGTCCAGTGGCCTGTGCTGTATCCTTTGTCCCAGCAGCACGCTATTCTTCTCATTTGTAGTCACAGCCAACACACTTTCAGCAACTCTCTCTGTCCATGTTATGGATAGTTTTTCCTTACCTTATCCTTCCTGAACAAATTATAGTCTTCGATATTTATAGACCAGTCATGAGAGAAAAAACACCAACACTCCATTTTACTAATATTTTGATCACTTAAGAAAATGTCCAGATTCTCCTATTTATATCCATTGTTCTTGTACAAGTATATAGACATATGCTCAGTGGGATTGTCCAGCCCTCCACATTTTGTTTCACCTCTATGTTATGATTAAGCTTGTCCTCCTTGTGTTATTTAGGTCTTCTCAAGTGGCTGTTGTTTTATTTCAGCTTTTTGCACAAGTCCACAGTTTGATCCTAATTTGCAGTCTTCACCTGATTAGCAAGTGGTAAACAATAATACACCCACCTGTCTTCACAAGGACTTGACACTTGATGAACAGCTTGTGAACATTGTGAAAGTGTTTACCAGAAGTGCACATTTTCACTAAAAGATTGCCAATGTTCTGAAATGCATTTGCCTAGCAGTGAATCAATAATTACAGTATTTCACATTTAGAAGCATAAAAAAGTATTTAGGTAAACTGTACTGGTTTTAAAGTCTTTGGTTGAAACATTATAGCATTATTTTAAAATTTAATTTCTAATTTTGCCATATCATAAGCATTTCTATGTATACATGTATGTCATGTCCAACACAGTCCTCCCAATGCAGAGTGAGAAATTTGTCTCATGAGAAACCTATAAAGAATCTTAATTCTGGGCTTAAAATTAGATCAGTTTCCCACATCCTTTCAATTCCAAGAATCACTGATCAAAGGGAAGAGAGACAGACTATTAATAAGTGGTTTTCAGTGTAGAATGATTAATGGAAAAACAAGATCTAATAAGAATAAATAGTAAAAGAAGGTATTTGATGGGAGATTTTAAATATCACAACTTGTGCTTAAATATCAGAGATGGGAGAAAAAGAGAAACCCCGTATCTTCCAATAAGGAATTCAGAAAATATACACAGTGAACAGATACTAAAGTCATTTTATGAAGTGTCCCTGAGACATACAAATCTCGTATCATACAGTGTTCAGTATAGTTATGAGTAAACTTAGTTGATTTATGCTGCAACATGAGATGCTTTGTGCATGGCTTTGATATGTGAAATGTGATACTTTTTCTTTGAAATTCTGTTGCTTGCTCAAACTTGATCCTCCATGTAAAACTGAGGAACATAAAGAAATCATCTGCACTAAAACAGAGAACAATGTATAAATATATATATTCTGCTCCTTTCCATCCCACTCCACCCACTCAGAAAAGATAATTGTCCCTCTAAAGTGAAACTTTTGTTTTATGATATAAGAGAAGCTGGACAGCTTCTCCAACAATGGTCTAGAAGGCTATCCAAACAGTAGTTAAATCAGTAGGCTGTTTCTCTGCTTTCTCAGTACCGCAGTTGTGGATTTGAGATGAGAATCCCTTCGCATTATCGCAATCACCCTCCACTGTAACCTAAAATAGTATCACCAGTTCTGACAAAACGAGAATAGAATGATTTCAAACTTAAATCACAACTGAAGAGTTATTAAGCTAAAAAATAGACTTTGTTTGTCTGTATGTTGTTTTCCAAATATACACACCGTCAACCCCTTGTTTGCACAGTGACTCCAAATTGTTGCCTGAATTAAAGCTGTTTTAACAGTATATTTAGCAATAATGAAGTACAGAAATACTACATATCTAGTAAAGTTTGGATTTGCAACATTTCATGGAGTATTTACCTAACAGTCAATGATTTGACCTTTGCTTCATTATGAACTCCAGAATAAAATATATTCTTCGGTTTATCTTCTCACTGGCATCATTCAGTTCTTCCTTAGAGATTATTTTTGAGAAACAAACAAATACTGTTGGCAGCCCATGGACTTGTGTGCCATCAGTGATAACAATACTTCCTTTGTCTGACTTGGATGTATGTTTATAAGCTCTTTGGGTTCTCTTTTACTTTGCATGCACATAATACTAAGCACGAGGAGCTTCCACCTCAGTGAGACTATAAATTAAGATCTCATCCTCAGACATTATAGATTGTAAAAGCAGCTGAATTTTAAGGAATTATGGTTTCTTTCAATGTGGCTTTGGAAGAGTCTTGGATTCAGATGGGTTGAGATGGCTAGATGTATTCTCAGGCATACAAAATCTTATGCTCAGGGATGTAAGTAGGTGGGTTGAAGGGTTCAAAAGCAGAGGTGTGTTATAAGCTCTGCTGCAGTTACTGCTATACTGCAAAAGAAAGTAGAAGGCTGAAAAATGAAGTCATGTGCTCAGTCTTTATCCACTATGCGTACTTGACTTAGAAGCCTAATGAACCCTATGCATATTCATCAAGAGCGGAAGACTGAGACAAAAAATAGCAGAGAACAAGAATAACTCAAATTAAGGAACAGTGATGCATATTGTCTTTCCCAGTCTTACGTTCTGCAGTTCTGTCTGCAGAATGAGAATAATGGGAATACAAATAGTAGCTTTTTGTCTTCTTGTACCTTTTGTCTTTCTTATATGTTTAAGCCCTCATAAACTCACTGTATGCCAGCACCTCCCCTGTAGATTTTTAAATAGATTAAAAATCTATAGATTTTTAAAAGCTGCAGAGATACTGGTCGTGTGAACTCATTTCATTACACCAAAGCTCTATGTAAATCTCAGGAATTTTATCACAACATACACATTAATGAACATTTTCTTAGGTGGGTGATTTTGATTAAGCCTTCTTGTAACAGAAATAAGTTCGAAGTACTAAGAGTATACAGACTTTTCTGAATGTAGAAGTAGTGGGCTTTACAGCCATAACAGTCTATAAGATGCACCATTTTTAAAAGGCAGTAGTGTCTTTTGTTACTTAGAACATGTAGTTGGAAAAGAAGGTGCCAGGTGCAGAAGCTAAGTCCTGAGGCCTGGAAGAGGGCTTGTAAATGTTTATCTTTTCAAATTGCATTAGCTGGTCAAACAAAAGACATTAGTTCCTCTCAGAAACAAGAAATCTCAGACAGTAGATTTTTACCCATATCCTGGCTACATAAAAAGCGGCTTTTTCCTAGTAATGTTTGTAACTCCTTAGACAGTCATTTATACTGAGATTCCAGCTACTGGATCTCAGCTACCTTGTAAGGTAGACACAAGGGTAGTTGCAATCAAAATACTTCGATGGAATAATTAAGAACTAGAATGTGTGGTGGACAGTGACTTTTTCTATATTTTAGAGACTAGAGTGGAGAATTCTTTGGAAAAAAAGAAACTTACATTCTGTACTTGCATTTCTTTTTATTTCTTCCACACAGATATTTCAGGGGAGTGTCATTTCAAGTATTGCATTTTAGGAGGAAAATTCAGAGAAAAATACTGAGTTTATTGTCTAGATCTTCAGTTTGGAGGTAACTGAATTGGTTACATATTTTTGTCTGGGAACCAACTTTAGGCTGCTAGTTTGCTAGATTGCTTACTGGAGGAGTTAGTACCGTCTTCTCTGATCCAGTAGCTGACTACCTGGTAAGTTCATGGAGAACATGGTAGACCCTCATTTAGGCCCTAGCTCTGCCTAAAGTGCCTGGTCCTGCAGAAAATTGCCATAATCATGAGGTTTTGAGCAATTATTCCTCTCATTCTTCACTGTTGGTGTCAATTCAGTTTGTCCAAATAACGAGACATTCATTGCTACCCATCTCTTCCACCTCCCAGGTGACTTTCAGAACAGATAATCAATTTTCCTCTCAGATTCAGGGCAATGTTTAAATCCAGCTCACCCAAGAAGTGGTGAGCCTTTGTTCAAATCCTTCTGTGAACCAAGCAGGCAGCAGAAATGAATTAGGTTCTCTATCTTTAGTGCCTAGTCACCACGCTAGAAGCTGTTCATACATTGGACATACGATTCTTCCATTATAATTAAGATAAGGGGATGAAAGAGAGGAGGGTGCTGGTCCTGGAATTCAGATACTCTGTTGTGAAAAGCACCTCAGCTGACTTTCTCCAGTGATTGCTTTGTTTCTACAGATAAAATAACTTCAACAAGCAGACTGAGCACTTCCTCCCTGCCTTCCCCTCCTTGCATGTCCAACCCACCAGCAGATAGTGTGGTCCCTGAGTGGAAGCAGGGAATGTGATTTCCATGTCTCTCAGCCAAGAAACAAAGCTGAAGCCAGCTTTCCTGCAATGCTTGTGAGCTATGGGGTAAAACGCAGTAAAATTCCTTTTGGGGAGAGGGGAAAAATGAAGCAAAAATGCACTTTGTTTGTTTTGATTTTTATTAACCAAACTAAGGCATCCATTAATCACCTGGTCTTACTCCTAAGTTTGCAGTGGCCTGGCTGGGTCAGAGTTTGCAGTGATGTATCCTTTCTGGCACTGCAGGAAGTCTCTCAGAGTACCTACTTTCTCTGAAGATTTATCAGTAAACCTGTTACTAGAATCAGGGTTCCTTGCTTGTCTAGACTCTTAATTTTCATCACTATGATAAGTAATGTTGTTTAAAATAAATAAACCTATTTTCCCCTCCTGTTTGGACTATGCAAAATGAAATCTTTTCAGGGTATCACCTGTATGTGCTTAAACATACTTTAAACTGCTGTAACTTTTGAATTTTGTGATTAAATGTAATTGTGATTGATTACCTGCTGCCAGTCTCACCTGACTTCTAGAACTCTCATAGAAATTAAAGCTTTCATCTCAACAAGAATTACCAGTTAAAATAATTTATAATAAGCAACACTTTCCCTTTATGTAGATTCAGTAATTCTAAGGGAAAGACATTTTATTCAATGCACTTGATGCATAACTGCAAAGGAAGAAAGGAAGGCAGCGCCTACTAAATTTTCAGCTCTGGGAAGAGATGGATTCAGTCCCATTGTATGTTGTTTAATATACAACTCATTCCATTCAGTGTAATAACAAAAATGGTCTCTTCCAGTGAGAACTATTTTCTTGTTGACCTCAAGAAGAGTGCAGGATTTCCTGGTTCATTAAAAATAAATATCAAAGCAAGATTATGCATAAATGTGTTTATAGCTGATTACTTCATTTTCTCATAAAATCATATGTACAATTTTAAACCACCTATGTCATTGGTGACATGTACAATCACAATTCTAATGACATATGACAGATTTTCCTTCTTCCTGCCTCCTCTTGGCCCTATGCAAAAAGCCTTGATTAATTCCTACTGCTATGAGGGGAAGAAAGAGGGGGAGTTCATTGCACCTGGGGGCAAGTGTTGGCAGCTGTACTTCAAGGACCATTTCATCTTTAGGGAAGACAGAGAGTTTAGTCCAGTTTCCCTAAGCCCACTTCATAGCCATTGCAAACATAGAGAAGAAGTTCACCTTTCATTATTTAAAAAATAATTACTTTAATCCCTTTGACAGGGTTCTTATGAATAGATGTGGGATCTAAATTTAAAAAATTATCTCCTCATACATGTAGGTACTATAGCAGTACTGGAAAATAAACCCTATATTTAGCTGATGCCTTCAGCCTCTATTCTGCTAAACAGCCAGAGGGACCTGTGTTCTGTCATGATTGCTCAGCCTGCAGTAGTTAAATGGGACGTGGAGCCCTTTGAAAATCTAACTCTGCACTTGTGCATGCAGATCCTGAAAATCAGGATCATTCTTAATCTAAGCAATGTGCTTATACCCCTGACTGGAGCAAGCAAGGTTGTTCCCATCACGTTCAGTCTTGCTCTACACTGATGTCACTGTTTCTTGGATGAAACAGATGCCTCTCAAATGACCACAGTTCCTGAATTAGTGCTTTGGCTCATGTATCAAGACTTGGAGTTAAAGGTCCATAATTTTCACTGTGCTTTAGAAAAAAAAGGGTTAGTATCCAAGTAATTAACTTTGGCTTGCTTTTCCTACTCTCCACTCCTTTTTCCTAGGTCCACACCCTGTACAAATGGTGCATTGGTATTTCAAACTAATGTATGCTTTGCTGGTGGCATCTCCAAACTCTGCCCCATATCCACAGTGTGCTTGAAGAGGTAAGGTAAGACTTTCTTTTTCAGATAAAATCATCTTACAACTTTGTTTCTGAGCCATATCTTTGTTTTGTTTTGCTTTATGTATGTTGTTTACAGACTTTAACGTTTACTCTAACCAGTACAAGACTGTGAGGGTAAACACATCTACAGCATATTTTTTTTAAATATTTCTCCATCTGAGGAAAAAGTCTGTTTATATAAATTTCTTTTCTATAAAATTTTTTTAAAACGTTTTAACTTATACTAATCCAGGCAAGGTTATGAGCTTCCATGGAAAGAAAGGCACATGCTAAAAGAGTACTTGGAGCACCAGAATATCTACTGTAAGTGCCTTAACCAGACAGGCAGTAACTCACATTATATGTCTAAATAAGATTGGAAGAGCATGGTGTTTGTGCAGTTGGGTATATTGAGTGCTACGTGGTTCTTCCTATCCAAACTCCATTTCAAAGCAGCTGAACACAGAGGTGCAAAGAGGAAACAGAGAATACACTTCTTGCAATGCATTGGCTAGTAAGTACATCTGGGCTGAGTGTAGAGGACTCATCATTTCCTGCTGATACAGGTTGACTTCTGTGGTCTCTTGAGCAATAGGGATGTATAGGAAGACATGGCTTTCATGGACCACTTCATGGTTTGAACATTTGGTATACTTTCAAACAAAGGAAGTACTCAGAACAGATAAATGTTGAGGAATTTTCCTTCAAAATTAGTTAAAGTCTCTGTATAGACTTTTCAGGATGTGTGACTCTGTGTCATGGGACAAAGGACACAAGAGGAGGGGAGGGTGTATTGATCTAAGCTGCTTCTTTCCCACCTCCTCCCTCAGATGGGGTACAGTGGAGTCAAAATAGGGTGTACACTTTGCTGAAAACACTGAGTGCCTACATACATGGAGGTGTGATAAGCATCTCTAAAAAGGAATAAAAATAGTCTAGACATGGTGGTACGTAAGAGAAATACAAAGTGAAAGAAGAAAAGTTGTTCCCATACAACAGGGAGGAAGTGAAAGTGCTAGGACTAATTTTACTTTTAGACAAGTCTGCTGATCCTCTGTGCCAGGGCACACTTAAAAAAACCTAAGAAAGTTCAGCTTCTGAATGATATTTCAAATTATAGACACCAACTTGTTTTGATTGCTATTTTTTATTAGTTTACTGTACTTTATCTTTGAAATTTTGCCTTGTTTCTTTCTGTGGAACTCCAGCTCTTTCAGAAACTTGAAGATATTTGAAATGTGTACATAGTGCCTAAGGGTTACCATTCCGCAATTATGAAACTGAAGCATAAAGAGCTAACTATGACAGTTTTTTTCACTTGGGGGGGCAAGGGGATTTTCATGGTGAATTTTGGTTAGAAAAGTTACTATGAAAAAGATATTTTTTTTAAAAATTCAGTGAATAGATTTATTTACAAAAAAAAAAAAGATCTTTTTAAGAGGAGAATGAGAAACTAGTTCATCTGGTTTCACCTCTTGCATATCTGAAACCACTTTGTTTCCCTCAGTAACTTGATTTAGAGTAAAATCAACCTTGTGTTTGGTTATAACTATCACAGCATCCAGCCTCGATTTGAAGCAATCAGGAGATGGATAATCCACCATTTCCTTTGGTAGTTTGTTCCAACAGTTAATCATTCACACTGTGGCTTATTTCCAATTGGAATTTGTCTGACTTGAGCTTTTAGCCATTGGTTCTTGTTATTTCTTTCTGTATTAGATTAAAGGGGCCTTTACTACCTTGTATTTTCTTCCTGTGAAGGCACTTACATACTGTAATCAAACCACCTCTCAGTTTTCTTTTTGATAAGCTAAATGGATGGAGCTCTGTAAGTCTTCCACTGCAAAACAATTCCTTTAGGCCTCAAATAAGTTTTGTGGCTTTTTATCTCACCCTTTCCAATTTTTCAATATACTTTTTAGAAAGTGGGCACAAGCTATGTGTTCAATGTCTCTGTCTCGTCCTCTAGAGACATGGTCCTAGTTGCCCTCATGTCTTTTCTGTTTATTCACCCAACAATTAGATTAACTTTTTTCCACAGAATCAAAACAGAAGCTCATTGAGTTGTGTGGTCATCACACCATCTGTACCCTTTTTAGAATAACTCCTTAAAAAAACATAGTCCCACATTTCTGTGTGCTACCTGTCTCACTTGGAATTGGCTGTATTACAAGCTGCACCCAGAATGCCAATGGATTCAGGTCATTCATTCTACAGGCCAGCCAGTATGCTTATTTTCTATACTACGGTCTATATTCTACTAATATTTACCTTGGGGTTTTTTTGTGTTTTTTCCTCTATTGTGCCACTGTTAGTAACCTGTTGTAGCAGATGCTTTCACCCTGCTATTAAAATATGATGGTCTTTTCCCATATTGATGGTCATGGGAGCTGGGAGATTTTTTGCCTTCTGATAAAGCCTGTTCTTCAAATTTTGTTCATGTTTTCTCTATCTATATTTCAAATCCCCCTTTTTCCTAGTAATGTCAATCTTGGCTCTAGGAGAGAAACCACACATCGCTATGTGGTGCCTTCACCTCTCACTACCATATTAAAAGAAAGTTACAAAATGCTGAAGGTAGAATCTTGTTCCTTCTTCATCAGTAGGTCTTAAAGTAGATCAAGAGAGGTAAACTACTGAGTCCAGTCTTTGCAGATGCTCACTCACTGTCATTGCTTTATGTGCTCTTCTTACTGCTTTCACCTACCCACATTTTACTTGGGTTTTCTCTCCATTGCATTACCCGGTCAATAATAATTGAGGTATAATGACTTCAGTGCAGGAGCACCTCCTCTAGATCACTGGCAAGCTGGGAAGGGATCAATGACCTGAGGTGCAGATGTGGCCTATAAGCCCCAGCTGGTCATTAAAGTGGAGGAAACATGCTGTGTTGCCTTAATTATTACTAGAATAAAATAGTTTAAAAACATTTTAAGTGTACCTTTAGAAGAGAGGGTTTCTATTTTCTTTCATGGCTCTGCACATGTGACACTGAAGGCTTTGCTCAAAATGTTTTTGGAGTATTAATGGTCAATGCGTTGGCCAAACAGACTCGGCCACACCAACTCTGCTTGGTTTTTTATTTATATGTCTTTGAGTTAGACACTTCTGTCACTGCGATGACAAAATCCATCCTTTTCCTAATGGTCTTTCTTGACTTGTCACATGGCCAGTAATGTCATTTTTTCTTATATGTCATTCCTATGAGGAGGCAGGAAGCTTTCTATAAATTTATTTTCACTGGAACTAATTGGTTTTAAAAGAAAGCACACTCATTCACAGTTGATGGGTGGTGTTTCTTCTACTTTTGACCACTGCAATTCCCTGTCAGGCAGGTAGACATGCTGCTTTGTCTGACATTTGAAAATTAAAAATCAAATTTACAAAAGCCTTTACTTGTTTTTACTCTAAATCTCCATTTGCAGAAATTGTCATAGGAGGCCCCATGCAAGTCAATTGGATTTAGATGTATTAGTAACTAGCTCAGATTTGGGATAGCTTTCATACCTTTATATTTCCAAGCATTTACTGTCCTGAAAGATTTGTGGACTTTTGCTAACTGAGAACCCACTCCGTGTCCAACTACCTCTTTTATACCTGAAGCCTTTCACTTGTGTTTCTATCTATTGAAAGATAAAGAGACTTTTTTTTTGAGATGTGAGAAGTATATTCTTATTTTGAAAACAAAAGTCCTTCGGTTTTGCCACTGGCCTATGATGGTAAATGTCACCTTTGGATCTGAGAGCTTTCATTCCATTAGGACCATGTGTTTTCAGAAGGAAACTCAGGGTGAGGATACTGACCAATGGGGCGTTTGCTGGAGCAGGCACATAAACTGTTGAATTTGTCAGCTGCATGATGGTCATACCAGCTCAGACTGAAATTTCAAAGACTAAGAGTTGGGCAAAACTATTTTTACCTTCGTTTCTGAAGGGACATGTTAACAAGTTCCACAACTCTCTTTGCATTGCCAAATAAACCTGAGAAATCACGATATTGTAGATATTCAGTTAAAAAGAAATAAGAATAATTACAGCCCATGTGATTACGTATATCACACAGGCTTACGTTTGGCCTAGTTAGGGCAAAAGTCTATGATCAGAAATGTGAACCATATGGAGCATGATGCTTTTGTCTCTAGAAAAATTAGTTCTGACACCTAACATAGGTTTGTTTTCTAAATCTAACCAGCCTGAACATCCCAGCTTAAATGTTGCATATGATTTGGTTTATAGGAACTCAGTAATATAATTAGAAATGGGCTCAATAAAAATGATAGAATTGAATATTGCATACCACAAACTTTGGAGAAGTTTGGTTCAGGGTTTGAACTTTTCACCTTGGACCCAACTCTCACTAAACTGTAGTATATCTGACTTCATTTTATGGGTACAAATTTACCCTTGTAAACCTCACACTCTCATTCTATCACATACTTAATTTACAGTGGCAATCTGATCACAGTCACCTCTAATAATCTGATTTGCAGCACTACTTACTGCACACAACTTATTTGCAGCACAGCTTATTACTGAAGGGCAAAAATAGGCTGCAAACCCTACAGATGCAAAATACGTATAGCAGCATTCAGAAACTGCTAGGATTTGGGCTTTTGGAAAACCCTTGGACTAGTCTGGAGTTTCATACAGCTTGTTCAGTGTCAAAAACTTTTTTTTTCTTTAATTTAAACCAACATTTTCTTCAAGGTAGACTTAAATGAAAAGCATATTTTTCTCAGTGTAGGAAATGCTGAATTAGACACCAAGCATGGAATTCTCTTCAGAAAATGGACTGGCACAGGTGGCTGGCTTTTGGACAGAAAGATGTGTCCAATGCTTGCTGTATTTTTATCTAAACCATCTCAACATTGCAGCGCTTCTGGCTTTGTTCAATTATTTTTTTCAGTGTCCTTGCTTTCAGTGCAGCATTTGACAACTGTTCTTGCCATGTGCAAATGAGGACAGAGTAAGTTCAACTGTTTCGTTCTTACTGGGAAGCTCTCTGGCCACCCCTCCACCCCCCTGCTTTTTTCTTACCTCTCTCCCCCTCTCCCTTCCCCACATTTGAATTTCTCTGTGCTCAGCCTTTTCTTTATTGTTACTTTGTATTGTGACTGGATTTTTTCCTCCCTTCTCTTCAGTTTCACTTAACTGGAACATTAAGTAATCCTGAGGTTCTGTTATGAATTCTGAACCACTCCAAGTTTTAAGTTAGTTCAAAAATAAGACAAGTTTGTTTCTTCTCAGCTAGGGGATATGATTTTTTTAAATAGTTCCTTGGGAGTATATAGTATCATATCTCCAATTTGAAGGTATCATATTTGACCACCTTTTATCTCATGACTTCTCACTAAGTGCACTACACAGAAAACATGCTGAACTTCTGCAGTTCAGTGGTCTTAAGCTAAAGTTAGGTTTTAAAATAAGAAGAAATAATAGGCCTAATTCTCATTCGTGGGAGACGAGAAAAGGATCAGGCTTTGTGCTGGTTTGGACAACAACTTTTGACACCCTGAAGAAATGAAAAAAATATAAATCCATAGAGGTTCAAAAAAGGACAGGGATTTTTTTTTTTTTTTACTCGGATGGTGTGTACATGTGTGTTCTTGTGATAAAGCTGTGAAGTTTTTGGCTGCCCTTTTCTGGCTTCTGTTGTTTTCTAGGGGCTCAGTGGGATAGATAGTTTGTGCTGTGACAGGACATGCCAACAAATTGCATCACTTCTGCCTCGGTGGCCGAGGACAATGACATGCCATATGCCCATGGCAAGAAATGAATGGGGCTCATTTACACTGGCACTGGGTGCCTTCAGCCCTGTCAGTCTTCAGAGGCTATCCATGGCAAATTGGAAAGTAGCACTGGAGTAGCAGCAGCATGAAGAGATGCAGCCTGAAAAGCTTCCAGCATTCATAACTTTATGAACAACATGCAGTTTTGAAAGGAAAAAAAAACCCTGAATGCACTTATCCCATCCCTTTGAAATTTAACCTTTCATTCTCAGAAAGAAAGCGAATCACCAGTTGTTTCTCCCTGTGTGTTTTTTGCATGCCACTAAAAAATAGAAATTAAAAAAAAAACCAACAAAATCTTTGAGTAAATTCCAGCTGCAAGGAGAAAACAAAAACACAGTGGGTGTCATGCTTCATGCATTCAAAATAGTTTCTCTGCTCAAACAGACTGCCGCAAAGATTTGCCCCAAAGTTGACCCCATTGCCTCTAGTTTGCTCTCCAGCAGCAACAAAACTCATATTTGACCCCTGACCTTCCTGGCAACACATCATTTGTTTCCATGTGTTGAAGCAAAGGATGATGGGTGATGATTAAAGAGCAATGGGTCTGTTGGCCTGAGACACTAATGAGGATGAAATGAGAAGGTCAGCGATCATCCTCACATGGCAAACTAGGACATGGAGCTAATCTGTTGTTAATTGTCCTTTACATTTGTTTTAAGGGCAGTGGCAGAGATAGGTGGCAGTCATATGTCTCCCTTCTTTATAATCTCTGTAATTAGCACATGAAATAGAGTTAGGTTTGCCTGGGGAAGCCTGAAATGTGATTTGCAAGTGGGTTATTTTATTTTATTTATTTATTTTATTATTCCATTTCCAGTTTGCATGAATCCGGAGTTGTCCAGAGTGACTGACTGGCAAGTGTGGAGATAGAAATTGGCCGGTTTTTGTCCCTTTCACACAGGTGACAGTCTGTAAGCTGCGTAGTGCATGCTTCCTTCTCCTGTTCTTCCCACCAGTGGATCTCTGTGTAAATGTACTGGGGCTGCTCCCGGGGCTGGTGGGCTGCTCCCAGGGCTTGTATGCTACTTGGATTTTTGTGCATCTTCTCTTCTTCACCTGTCTCATGAGCCAGTTGGCCCAATGTTGTTTATCTCAAAGATACCTAGGTCTCAAGCAAGAGCATCTGGTCTTACCGTCCTGTGACTTCTGTGCCGTATCGGCCTCAGCTGACATTAAACTGAGAAAGCAGAGTAGAATATCCTGCTCCCTGAACCGACTGCAAATGAACAAGCCTCTCTTGTAAAATCTCAGCAGCCACAAGTTAACAGGGAATCCTAATTGAATAAGGTATTCCTGATATCAAAACAAATCCATCTTCAGACTACTGGTATTTTTGGCAGAGCCGGCACTAAAGATGTTGGATACAAACACTTTTCCATTACAAATCCATCTGATACTTTCCAGTGAAAAAGGGAAGCTAATGGGTCCTGTCTCCTGTTTTGCTGATTCTTTCAGAGGAAGAGAAAAGAAGCCTTTAAGTACGTGTTTTACATTTTTTGATACTCAGTACACAATTCCTCCTTCACTTCATCAACTACTAACTGCTCCTGATACACAACAGCCCTATATATTAAAACCTGTTTTGTCAGCTCTGCTGAGAGTACATGTATTCCCACTTTCATTTTGGTAGGATTTCTTATTTTTATTTTTTAGCTGTATTCTCCCCCTGCACGACTAATGGGTGTGTTCAGCCTCTCAGAGGGAAACAAATCTGCTAGCCAAATGGCAATCAGCTGGTGAGCTAAAGCCTGAGAGCTTTAAAGTATTTGTCTAGTGAAGAGTTTACTGCAGTGCTAATCGTAACACACTCATTAATTACTCATTTGGATTAAGCAGAAGGGTCAGAGGAGCCATCTTGACAATCCACGCCTATCAGTGCCCTTTTCCTGCCAATTAGTACAGAGACAATTTCAATGGCTGCAGCCTCTGCTTTTACACCTCCAACACCACCTGCCTTCGCCCTTTATCCTACATAGCACATTAGCCACGACTGACAGCCAGCGCATGCGCTTCAGTCTCAATGCAGCACCTTGTCAGGTACGAGCGAAAAATGGATTACAGGCTAGAAAAGAACCTGGGCTAGGAACCAGGAAAACACTAGTCTCCACTTCCTTCTCTGGGTTTTCTGAATGGGAGTCTTAAGTGGATCTGTTTTTTCATCAGCCTTTGGTACAATGAGAATGGCCATTGTAATGATGTGATTTGTGGTCGTCAAAGCTAAACAAAAGCAGAATCCCAGATGAAAGGAGATGAACAGCTGTTCTGCTGCTATAGCACACATGGGAGAGGAAGGGTAAGAACACTGGCGGGGTGAAATGGGGGATTTCATGTCAACCAGGTTAGGTGTGTAAGTTGCAAAGCGAATGGCGTACCTATCCTTGCCCTTCCAGACCAAAAACTACATGATTATAGGTGATGACACATTTCAGTCTTGGAGGCTATCATAAAAGCTTCTGTTCAGGCACCTCTTGCAGCCCTATATCAGGAAGCTCAGCTCTTAGCTCTGTCTGGCGTTTCCAGAGTGACTTTACTGGTTGCAGTAAAATTATCCTGGATTAATGCCAATGCAACTGCTCTCCTTTTTTCACATAAATTCTTCTTTATGATCAAAACTTTCAGATCTGTTCACGGCCTGGGTGAGTTCACATTATTGGGAGAAAATAAGTGGAATTTTAGGGACTCCTGAGCCACCCCTTCTGCACTCCTGCAATACATAACTGTTTTTCAGCAAATTCTGGTTTCTCTTTGAAATATATATGTTCTCAAGTGGTCTCAATACTTTATTTTAAAATATATACAAAATTAAACTATTGACAACAGATATCCCAACCTAACCATAAATATGCTTAGACATATTCTCTGTTAGTGTGCAGGCTTCTTGGTCTTCCCCAGCAAGCTGGTGGGCTACCTTTACCTCTTGCCAGGACACCAAATCCAGGTAATTGCATACTGAACTTCTGCCCCAACCTTTTTTTAATTCACAGGCATTGCTTAGTTCTCATGCAACTGTCTCCCAGATTGGATGGAAACTGTGATGTCTCGGATGCAACTGCTAGCAAACACTGCCCGTTTACTGGCACTTACATTCTTTTCAAACTTTCTTCTTTAGCCACTGAGGAATATCCTCTTTTTATACCTTCCTTCCAAGTCTTATGTGGACTTTTGGGTAGAGATTAACATGAGAATTCAGGATGTACAGGAAAGGACCCTATTTTACCAGTTGTGTCTCAGGGGAATCAATGGTTTTCTGTGTATAACAGAGGTGGAGGAGTATGGTCAGGACCAGAATAAGCCTGTGTGTATGTATTTCTTTGCATTAATCTCCTCTGCTTGCTGTCATGCTTTTCCCTCATAATTTCCAAACCTTGAACTGCGTGGGTTTTAGTAGTTGAAAAGCCCACCTTGTTCTTTTTGTTATACTTCAACTCAGTCACCTGAAATATCTGAGCAAATGAATCCCAGGGTTAAACACCAGGGCACTGGCCTGAAGGCATTCCTTGTGAGGTATCCTTGGCTTTGGAGTTTTCACCCCTTGGTTTCTTCTCATTGGTTCACAAAAGGCTAAGTGTTTTAAAATAAAGTTTCCCCTCAGAAGTGGAGAAATAACTGTGTGATAAAACCACAGCATAAATACAGAGGCCAGTGAAATTCCTTTGGGATGGGCTCCAAGGTTGTTGGCTTACCTTATTTTCTGGGAGGACTGATGGAGTTTTGGAAACGTACATAGATGACCAACTGAGTGATTGTTTTACTACTTTTAACTAAAACTTTGATTTTAATGTTCACATACCACCTTCTTGGACACAAATAAAACCACACTTACAAAGCTGCAAAGCCAGATCATCATGTTTTAGAAGCAAATATATTAGCAGAAAACTACTTGCAGTATTGGCTGTGCGTTTGTTAAATACACACATACAGTTCCTTGAGGTGTTTGCAGCAGAACTATGTTGGTGCCTCTTCCTTTGGTGAAAAGAAAGAATGCCAAGCTACTTACAGGACTCAGCTAAAATTTTAATAATTGGGATTAAACCACAAAGTAAAGACTTTGAAAAGCTAATGATTCAAGAACTGCAAGCAGTAGATGAATATATTTTGCAAACTAATAACTTGCCTGTGACTTTTTCAAGTAAAGAGAGGAAGACTTTTCTATAGTAAATTACTTTCTGAGAACTCTTTGCTCATATCTGCATCTACCATACTTGCTGTGTCCGTTCAAAGCAGTGCTTCCACTTGAACATGTACAAAAACTACAAGTCACATAGAGAGCATTGGCCACTTTGCAGGAACTTTTGATAAAGGTAAATCATATGCATGTACCTATCTTATGAACTCTCCCTCTGTGTTAGTCAACAGAATGTCACATTCAAAATAAAGCTACACCTGTTCTGTGCCACACATTTCAGAGGAAATGGTTTAACTTCTGTAACCAGAAGTGGAGACATGTCAGAGGCACATTAAGTGAGCAATCGGCTTGTTTTCTTTGACATAAATCAACTCTATCCTTAAAAGATCACACTGCAAAATATCACTTTTGCACCTTTGTCTGACAGACAGCAGGGTCACAAACTCTTACACCTTTTTAGGAGGAAACAGAGAGAGGAACAGAATTTGCATCTCTTTGGATGTTAGCCTAAAAATACTGTTTCCTTAAATTCAGTAGATTTTTATTAAATATTTCTACTAATCAACCTAAACATTTTTGCAAGACATTGGCAATTAGTTCACTTAGCAGAAGCTAGAATTCACAGGAATCGGGAATTTTACTGACAGCATGCCCTATTAGGCTTGGTATGCTGATAAAGGTAACTGTATCCAGTATGAAGTTAAATTAAGTTGTGATCTTCCCTGCCACTCCAAGAGAATTCCTTAGAGATACAGGTATATATTTTTGTTTAGTGCATTTTGCGAGCTGGATGAATTTCTGTACTAGGAAGGTGCAGTGACTTGCACATCCAAAGTAGAGTGAAGTAAGGCTTCTAGGTCCCAGATACTCAGCCACTGCCAACCCTGGAGTCATCTGGATTCTCAAGGTGCTTAGAGAGCTCCTCACCTGTCTGGAGTTCAGGTGCAGGCCCAGGTGATGACAACCTGAGCATCTTGGTGCCTGGCTCACACCTTAAGGCCAAGCAGTCATTTGACAATGTACAAAAGTGGTCCTGAGAGTGCAGCCCTTTCCTAGAAGAAAACACTTGACCATGACTTTCCTCTTTCTCTCAGACTCAGTGGATTGTTCCCTGTGTAGCTGCATAGCATTCACAGGAAAGATGCTCCTTTTCATTCCTCTGCAACGTATTAACCTTGAAGAGGTGAAAGATGTGCACTTTAAGCTTCTCAGGCTTTGGTGGCACTCAAACGTGTTTCTGCCCTATTCTAGATAAGAGGTTCTGACCACAACCACATGAGATAGGTCATATGTCAGAGTATTTAACTGAGATGACACTTAAATGAAACAGTAGAAGGGGAAACGCATAAGTAGGGAAATACTTGTGAAAGAGGAAGAGAATTGCCCTTTTTTCCCTTCTTGTCTGCTGTTCACCCAACACTTAATAAACAATTGTAGTTTTAAACAAAACTATTTAAAGAATGTTGCATTTCATTTTCAGTTTTTTAAAGGATCAGTTACATATGCAAGTGAAAATGATGCTACCACCACACTTCCATCTCTACCACACTTTAAAAGAATGAGCTTGTTCTGTGCAAGCAGCAGATGTAGACAACTACCTTTAATTAAAGGTTCTGGGCTGCAGACCACAGGAAGGAAAAAGGGGCTTCCACCCAAGTTAGGTCTCTGTTTGCCAGGAAGGACTGTTTAAGACACCTTCTTCTGCAGCATTTCATACTGGCTGGCTCTTGGCAGCTCTTCCTCAGTGTATGGATTTTTTTAACAATTTATCTGAGACAGATAGTATTCCAACGTATTATATAGGTAGCCCAAGCATCTAGGAGCCTATTACTAATCATGAAATAAACATCCCTTGAATCATTTCAGAGATAACAATTAATTACCAGCACTAAATAAGTAATTAAGAATAACAGCTTCACTTACTCAATAAATTAACCAATTAAAAACTACCTCACCAGTATCATTGTCGCACATGTCATTGGTGTTTTGGATTCCCTCTTGATTGTCTTTGTGTGAAACAGTTGCTTACAGACATGATTCCATGACTAGCATGGTGAGACAAGATAGAAGGGCTAAGTCAGTTTCTCACACTGATACTGCCAGTGTTCAATGAACACAGGTTTCCACAGGTCTTGAGTTACGGGCCATGAAGGAATTCACTCGAGAAGGGTAAGAAGAGCACTAACAGTCCAAGTCTTCTGTGTTTTTTAGTCTCTGTGAACTGGCTCACAACTCTCTACCAGTCTAATTGTTGCGATGCCCCAGCCCAAGCTCCCTACTTTTGGCACTGCCAGGCCCACTCCTTGGGCGGCCTGTGGGAATCTCGTTTTGTAAGAGCAGATTCTAGACTTATTGCCACAGACCAAACTTGCGCCAACAGCAGCTGATCTGAACACAGGGTAAATTTGGCCCATTATAACTAGATTGACCTCATGTGAATACCTCATTCAAGTACTCATGAAAAGCTCTTCAGCATTCTAAAGGCCAGAGGTTTAATCCCCCAGTTGCTCTGGATCAATGTACATGGCTAAGAAGTTTATGTACCTGACCCCTAGAACAGATGGTGTATATCAATAGTATACAGACTTTCTAGACACTTCATATTTTTACAGTGATGTGCATGTGCATTTTTACTTTTTTAGATGCTAGATGCTTACCTAATACATGTAGATCAGGGTATGTTTGAGGGAGAAAAAGACAAGGCACGGGTCTGTATTAACTTCTTTGTCTAAACATTAAGCTTCTATTGAAGTCATTTAACAAGTCCTTTCAGCTTAATAAGACTGCTGACTTTCAGTGTCAATAACTCAATAACAGGCAGGAGTGTATAGCTAAATATACATCATCTGTTTTTACAGGCAGACAGGGTGGGGGCATCAATGAATTGCGTTTTCAGGCACTTATCTTTTGAGCACTTAACTACCCAGTCCCAAAACCACCACTGAAGTCTCCTCTGAAGACTTCATATCCTCTATAGACTTCAAAAATGCTACGAATCAGTTCTTAAAAGCTAGCTAAAACGAGTTGCTTTAAAAGTATGGTTGAAAGTTACATATTCTGTGCATTCAGCAAAATATACAAGCACAAGACTGGTGATAATGTAGTTTTTTGGAAAGATTTTTGAAGGCAGTTAGTGCAGAGTGCTTATATTTTCCTGTGGTAGGTGTCCCATGCGTATGGGTGCTGGGAGATATACAAGCACGGGCAAACTCTAGAATAAGTGAATGTCTGACCTGCACCCAAAGTAACTCTAAAGACAGACTTAAATTTTAGGAAGCAAAACTGTAAAAGCAATTTCATTCTCTTAAACTTCATATCTCAAACTTACTGTTCAGACACTGAGTATGCCCTCTCCCTCCTGTCCCCTTTCTTTTCTGCTCGTTGGGTAACTAGCTGTACACTGCTCTCTTATTTTCCCCTGCTTTCTTTGAAGAGAGGCTGTGAGACCAGCACATCGTCCTTCCGTCACTGCACAGAGTATGGTCTGTACCATTAATCAGGTCAGCCAATCAGCATGCAGGGATTAGCATAATGTACAGACACACTTAATCAGGTCTACTATACAGTTAATCATGTGTATGCTAATAGTTATGGAGGATTAACCATTTTAGGACACTAGCTTTCTGTTCTGATTGGCTGTGTTTCCTACCTGTTAACTTTCCCTCTCTATTTTGTTTTTTTTTTTTTTTTGCCCCTGTTTATTCCTCCCACCCAAAATTGTGACTGCTGGAAGTGTTTCTGTAAGACTGCCTGTATAATTAAGGTTATATTTAAATAATGGGAAAAAGAGCAAAATCATGGGCAGATTCAATTATTGGAGTCACCAACTCATCTCAGACTCGATAAAATATTATTTTTTATGAAAAGAAGTATCCATGACTTTGCTTCCTCAGAAAGTATTCTTGATTCTCAGGAGCTATGAATACAAGTTACAGTTTAGCCACCATAATTAAACTATGTTAATTTCCGAGATAGATTTGAATTTGTGAACTCACTTTTAACGGCAAAGGATCTGAATGTATTCACTTTTGGTAATCAAAAGCAAAACACAGCAATAAAATTCTTTGGCTATTCGCTGGAAAATGGTAGACAGGGAACAAGTAGCAGCCAAAAGTAATCCTTCAAGCCACCCTGTAACTGAGTGTTTGCATATAGTTAGGGCTATCAATGCAAGGGCTGAAGGATTCAGTCAGAAGGAAGGGTGGAGTGGTTAGGAGAAGGGGTAGGGGGAGAGAATGAGTGAGAGGCGCAGGAAAAATGAGCCTGCCAGTGGTTAATTGAGCATATAGGTTCCTAATGTGTCAGGCACTACCCTTCAGATGAAGGATGACACTTTTTAGGACGCATCTTCCTTTGTTACCATTTTAAGACTAATGAAGCCTGCAATTCATAAACCTGATGCTGGGCTCTTATCTGCTGCCAGGGCAATCAGCACAGCACAAGACTATAACTTTGTGTGTACAAGTTTTAAATATATGCTTTTGGGACAGATAGCACAGAATTGTGGCGTAAACAGTTGCGGCTCTAGATGACATTTCTAGAGGGGAAAAATAATTTGCAAATGCAAGAACATATTACCCAGATACATGTCATGTAGTTAATTTAAAAAATCAGATAGTCTTAAGTGTTTAAAAGAACATTTTGTATTTTTTTTCCTCCTCTTTTTTTTTTCTTTTTAAGTAAGCCAGGCCTGTTTACTTTTATAGTCTCTAAACAGCAAGGCTCCGTTATACAAAGTTGGGTTTTTTTTCCCCTGCCTTCAGGTCACTTGTTAATGAGCTGAGCACTAGGAGAGGATGGAAATGATTACAATGGGATACGGACAGAGAGATTTCCTTTATGTTTCCATAGAATTTTGAAAGTGAGCAAGAGAAAGAAGTGATGTTTATCAGCACTCCAGGGACACACTTTTCTTTGGAGGCTGACGAGAGCACCTTACAACCAACTGGACAGAATTGGGTGCCAGTCAGAGGAGTGCCAGGACCCACCCTCAGCCCTGGCTTCTGCAGTCTCTGACCCTCCTTAACTCTGCAGGGCTTCCTTTTATGAGCGTTCCGAGCCAGATGGTCGAGTCATCAAACCTTTATGAGCACAAACTCCTTTTACCACTTCACAGTTTCCAGCGTTAAAAGCAGGGAGGGTGGACGTGTAAGGAAAAGAAGCTAAAGGTGTTAAAGATAAAAACAAGACATAGGGGTGCCTTCTTTCTGGATTAGTAACTTAGCGTGATGTCTATGGTTTTGGTGCTGCCTTGCCTATGTGATGTTACTATGAATGTGTTTTAGTCTTCTAGTACAAAACTCTTAAATGGAAAAGCATGGAATTATTTCCCACCATACACATTCATTTCATTATACTACTATATGAGCATTTAGATTTTTTTTTTTAAATCTCTTCTGATTCTGATTATTCTGATTCCATTCATTTTTGGTGGGGTTTAAAACTGCAAAAGATCACTGCTCTGGTTTTGTTAGGGCTGATCTGTAGTGGCAGAGAATGTTACCTACCTTCACTGGCAATAGGTGACTTAAATTACATAAGGCCTGAGCCCAGCAAAGTGACCTTGTTAACTTTATGAGAACTACACTCCGGTTTCCACCTGCATCCCAGGGAAACAACCTCGCTTATGAGGAAGTCAATTTCCAAGCACTCCTCCAGGAGGAAAGTTAACTCAGTCACCAATTCCTGGATTTTAAGGGTTTACAGTTTTCCAATTAGAGAATACACACGGAACAGCAAAACGTGTAAACCTGCAACATTGCCGAGACATGCTATAACCATCCTTTCATGCCACAGAGCTAATTTTAGAACCTTTGAAATCAATTCTTATCACTAGTAGGTAAGTCAAAAATAGAAGACCCATGAATCTGGGTGAGGTCAGAACTCCTTTACAGGTTCAGGTTGATTGGCTTGCAATAAAACCACTGAGATCTGCTAGTTTTTAATGATGCTTTTCTCTGAAGAGGTGAACTTGTATTTTCACTGTGGGTTGTTCTTGGGGTTTGTTTCACGTGTCTGTCTCAAACATTCCCTCTAGACCTTGCTGGTTTCCCACATTAAAAATCATCAGGTGGGTTGATGGTTGTTCGCCAAGGTACAATATATCAGACCTTGCATCGAGCCTGCTTTAGTGAGAGAAGGGCAACACTCCTTCGGATGGTGCTCATTTTCTGTTCAATTGATTTCACTTGCAGACGATGCAGCCATAACAAATAATTCTAGCAAAGGATCTACCCGCTACTTGTGAAAAGGAATTTTGACTCAAGGGCCAGTGAATTTCTTTTGAGGGGAAGGTAAGTAGTATGTACTGTGGAAATTTTACTTCGCCGCTTTACTGTAGGAATAGTAGACACCTAGATGAGACTGAAAACTGTTTAACAAACAAAAACTTTCACCTTAACCACAGACGAGATGTACCTTGAGGAAGTGTTGTTTCCAGAAACTAATACTTAGCTGTACAGTTTTGGTTCAGCTTACTGCTGTTGTTCTTTTTTAGGTTTGAGGATCTGTGGGTGCTGTATGTTTAAATATCTTTTATCTTCTGTTACGTTAGGAAGAAGTAAAGGATCTGTTTTTCTGCCTGCCCACGATACCACTAGGAGATACGGTAGGGCTTGCCCTAGGAAAATTCAGTGTTCCACTGGCAAATTTAGTCTCCTCACCTTCTTGCAGATTGTTTTATGGGGTTTTCTATGAGGAAAATTTTGAATCTGATGAAACTTTTTTATAGCAAATAGATATTTGTTAACAGAGTTGCAAGACGAAGCACAAAACCTAGCACAAATAGTATGATTTTTAAAAGTAAGCATTCTTATTAGAAAGTGTATTTTGCAGTGCTCACCAAACTCTAGGTTTGGGCCTGGAAGATGCTAAGAAAATCAAACACAATATAATTTGAATAAATGGCTTAAAAAACTATAAAGTTCATGTTGAAATAGTATTTTTAATATAGCTTTATTACAGACATCTGAATTAAGTTAATGTGGTTGAAAGCTGTATAATGTTTGTTTATGTTGTTATCAACATGTCCACGCTTACACCGTGGATGGTTGGCATTGGATAACCTGCTTTCATCTTTTCTTGAGAAATCATCCTCATTTGTCCCCCACCGCCACAACACGTCTTTTTTTTTTTTAAGAGGAAAGTAACTCTCCAGACACACATAATGCAATTCTTTTAAAAAACATTAAGTATGGGTCTGGGAGAACCTAAGAAATTCAGAGTTAAGTCTAAAACTCTGTCCTTAACTCACCCCGCTGTGCTTAGGTATTATAGCACATATGGTATGAACCCCCCACTGCTCTGAGGCCCCTGATTAAGTGCTGCAATACTCTGTACCTAGACACAATGTGGTGACTTAGGAGAGAATTTCAGCTTTAACTCTGAATGTCCTGGTTCATGGTTGAGACTGTTATGTTATTAGAACATAAAGTGGGTGGTTTAATACCTAATATATAGTGCTTAAAGTCAGCAGCAGCTTCCAGGGACTGGATTCCTGCACTGGTTTTTTGCTGGGGCAGGTGAAATCAATTGTTTTCCTGCTGTAAAAATAGGCACGAGACCTCTTTCTAAATTAAAAGAAAGTTTTAATACGGATGAGCTACAAGAAAGTAGTGCAATCAGCAAAACAGAAACAAACTTGGGATGTTAAAGCTGAATGCTTTGACAGTCTGGCGGACCCTAACGGCTTTTTTTGCTATAGTGAACAATAGGACTGAGCTCATTCTTTGGTCTTTGTGTGTTTCTTCTCATTTAACGCTGCTTGTCTGGTAACATCTTGTGAGATATTCCTAACGTTTGGCAAAATCTTGGGGTCATGACCTCAGACATTTTATGGATGCTACTTATGAATGCAACAGCAGTTGGACAAAGAAATAGGCTACACAAGAAAAGCAAGTAAAGCCATAAGATTTAGCCTCCAAGTTTTTGATAACGCGTTTCTAAGTTTGAATGTTTACCTGTGCAAACCAGACCTTTTTCACAAGTAGGCTAATTTTACTGACTATTCGCAGAAGAAGATGCTACTCAGTGCTAATTATTACTGACCAAATTTCACTAACTGAAGATTGTAAAGAGAGTGGAAGAGGTTTTCCACAGTAAGAAAGCAAACATCAGAGCCTTCCCCTTACTGGTAAATAAGAAAGACTCAAATGTGAATGATGCAAGTAAATAAGATTCATATGTGGTATTTCCAGCTTATTGATCAGAGGTAGTTCCTAAGAAGTGTTAGGCTGTCAGAAGTGTGCACCTGTCTAGAGCACTTTTTGGCACCCCATAAGGCATGCTAAGGTACATGTAAGCTGTATCCCAAAACACAAAAAAAGGGTTTGCTAGAACTCTTTTCTTCTTTATTTTGGCTATACACATTTTTCTGTATCTTGGTCTGTAAGGTGCAGAGGAGTGGGGCACCCTGGCAGCCAGTTGTTGTGTTGGCTTAAGAGACTAAGGGACATCAACTAAAGCAAGCAGGTCTCGAAGCATTTCAGCATATGGTGACCATCTCCTGAAGTCCTTGTTTAGAATTGACTCTGTGTGTGTCTGTAAGTGTGGGGGGTGCGTGTGTATACATAATTTTTTTCCTCTGTGTCACGTACCCCCAAGTGCACCTCTTCGGGATGTTCACCGATACTCATTTGCAAACAAAGCCTCTGTGATACATGCTTGTTTGCTGGCTGGGGTGGGGGAAATGTAGAAATTCAAACTATTTCCCTTTATGCTTTCACTACTTCTACGGGCATCTAGGGATAACTCCAAGTATGCAGATACTCTTCACACACACGTCCCCACCACAAAGTGTTACCTTCTACCTCCTTGACATGTCCCTCCCCATATCTACTTGGTGCATGCATGGGGCATAGTTTCTGCATGAGGTTTCTGGCAAGTGCAGCAAATCCCTGCAGGAGTCTGCACTCACACTTCTGAAGGGCTCTGAATTTGTTTGGGGAGGCAGAAGGTCTTTTCCATGTGTGAGAAAGCAATGTTTTTTGCACAAAACTTGAGGACCCTAGGTAACTGACAGAGGGGAAAAAGTATATTATGTTCTTTTTATTTAAAGGTGTTTAAGTGTATATTTCTAGTAAAATTAGAGATTTGTGAGTCATAGAAACATGCTGTAACACTAACACGTTGCACACTGAGAGTGACTGGAGAGGGCAAACAGTAAGATTGGTTGAGTTTTGCAGATTACGCTTAGAAATACAAAATGGAAGTATTGAAATAATATAGATGAACGCAAATAAATACATTGTTTTTTGTCTTCGGGAAATACCTGCAGACAGCAAGAAGTTAAAGAGGGCTGGGGTAGAGGATGGGGCCGAGAAGATTTGAGTTGCACCTGTGGGGCTTTAGTAGGTTTCTTCCTACCAATTTACTCCTGCGTGGCCTGGATCCTTCACATGGGGATAAATCTGATGTTATGAAGACGAATGGAAATGAAGAGCTGTGTAATGATTAGTTTTGCTGCAAGCCGATCAGTCATCTGGGGTGACCCGCTCGCAGAGGTCGCGCCTGGGCTTTCGGCAGGAGCGCTGCTGGCACGGCGGCAGCGGGTTGCTGGCAGCAGCCATCCCCTGCTGGCTGCATTATCAGGGGCCTGGCAGCGCTGACAGGCGGGCCCGCATTCCTTGTCACTGGGACTCTTATAATTATGACAAATGACTAAATGTGTTATTTCCAGCAAAGCAACAGCAGTCAAAAGGGGTACTTAGGGTCTGTAAGAGGTGATGGCTGGTGTGGCTTTGAAGGCTTTTCCTTTTCTTGACTTAGCGCAGACTGAATCATACACGGCCACCCCACTGGTAGCTGAGCAGCGTGTGAAACCCATTTCACACGTCTGCGCTGCCTTACAGCTGCGATGCCCTCTTTTCATCCCTGACAACCCAGAGCCGGTGGCTGCTGCCTCTTCAAAACAGACACACGGTTTGGTGGGGGAAACTTTGCTGGCTTTGTTTTAATCAGGATGAATGGGAAATCCCAAACACTGAAGTGTATTTTACTGGAGTCTGGGAGGTGGCGGGGAGAGTGGACAAAGCCCAATAGGAAATGTAGCCCCAATGGTATTTTTGACACCAGAGCAAGCTTCTCCGTCCATAAAAACAATGGAGATGGGAGTAGTAAACTGTACGAGGAAAAAAACGTTCACGTTTCTGAAAGTCATTTGAAAAAAAAACAAACAAGCATCAGCAACATGTTTAGTGCCTGAATCTCGTAAATAATCCACAAATTTCCCTTTGCATCGCTGAAGATCTCAAGACTAAATGTTCCAGAGACAACTTAAAAAATAGATAGGTCAGGGTTTTGAAGCTGAGCGTGAGATAAATATTATTAAATTATGTTAATGTGTGAGTTAATAGAACAGGGTGGAGGAAGGACTGTAAATGCATGGCTTGTACCATGGAAAATAAGGACTAAACCAGCTCTTAGACTTAATTTAGTGCTTCCCTGCCTCAAACTGACACAACAATATTGCTATTGATATTTACAGATGTGGATCATGTTTCATTCCCTTAGCTAAAATGATACACATGCATACAAAACCTGAAGTAATGCTGATGTACAAAGTCTGAAGTTAAAACACTTGATGCTCCTTTAAACACCAGAAGAACTGGTTTCTGCTGACTTTTTTTTAATTTTTTTTTTAACTTTGTTCAGGGACCCACTGCATTTTGTCTGTTCACAAATAATACCAGGCAACAGAAGTATCGTGAGTGAATCTGCCCTCTCACAATTTGCTTTGTTGTCTTTAAAGGTTGTGTAATTTGGATTGCATGAGTTGGACAAGGGTAAATATTTACGTGCCTTTCAGCTTTCAGCACAGTGATGAAATCTCTAGTAAAAAAAATTAGCCTGGTGGACAGTCCCTGTTTCCTGAAAGATTTGTCCCAGCCACAGAGACCAGATAACCTAATGACATGTCACGCAGCACGGCTAATGCCCAGGAAGACAATCCAGTTCCTGGACATGCGCTACCTGGCTTATCATGCTTTGGATCATCTCTTTTTCATGGCTTTTCCTGGCTCACCTGAAGTAGAGCAGCTGCGCAGTGGCATGCTCTGTGCCTTCACAGCAGTGGCACAGGTACAGCTTTGCCTTGCATTGCATAGATGTTGGATTCCTAATTCTCCTGTCAGCTGGCAGCAGAGGAGCTGCTGAGGACCCATGGTAGAAGTGACAGGAAAAGAGGGCTATTTACCCTTTTTCCTACCCCCCTACCTTTGCCTCCTTTCTATTTGATTGTGTGCCCATTTGCAAATCTCGGCCCCCAGCCAGAAGGCTTGGATTACAAACAGCTTGACAGTGACACTAATTTCATACGTCTGCCACCTCATCCTGTGCCTGTAAGGTCACCTGTTACATCTAGCAGTTATGACAGAATATTTTTCCGGTAGCTTATTCAGCTTGTGAGGCATCACTTGGTAATGGGTCCAGACTGGCTCAGCAAAGTCTTAGCCATCATATTCCACGAGGTAAAACAGGGCCTGGTGGGAAAAAAATTGTTATTTTTACTTGTTAATGCCAGATTTCAGGTAACTTCAGTGGAAATCCGATCATAGGTTAATACTATTTATGACCACATTCAGTGTTCTGTGAACACTTTAGGTTGTTGTCTTGCTTTTCTTTCATGGGGATTATCAGAGCATGAGAGTTTGATGACAAAAGAAATAAATATTTGCACTGGGGAAAATTTTAATAACCTATTCTCTTCACACCTTTCATACTTTTTGTACTCTACATTTTCATCAATCCTGCTAAATTGTATGGGCTACAGAAATCACTCTTTTACAAACTTACTACAATGTTTATTTTGCCATGGTTATACTATTGCTGTTGCAGCTTATTCTTTCTTGCACTCAGATCCTAATCAACACACTTCTCCTAAAGAACAGAAGTCCTCCAATTAAGCAAAAGTATTAAGTTTGGGGTTCATAAACAGCAAATAAGATCACTGTAGCCTTTAAATAAGTAACTTACTTTAGGTGACAGGCTATTCAACATGCTTATAACTGATTTATAGGCAAAAAAAGGTTTGGAGGCCTAAGGTTTCCCTACTTGTCTCTCTCTCTCAAAACTTTAAAACAAAGTCAACAAAAAGTCAAGAAAACAAAGTCAACAAAAAACAACCCTCAAATAGTGAAAAAGCTTTTATTGCATGTCCAAAGTGATTGATGGGAGCTGTGTATGGACCAACCTGTGTCCATGCTAGTAAGATTGCTTTGCTTGCAGAGCAGGTTGGGTCCATGCAGTCTGCCCATTGGGAAGGGTCACTAGCACACGGCTGTTCCCAAGCCATGTTTTGGAGGGTTTTAAGTCAATGCTAGTTAGCCTGGGCCAAAAGCTTGCAAGGGGCTGTGCTAAGAAAGGATTAATATCTGTCACTGGCAACTGGGAATCATCCTTGCCACTCTTAAATTTACTAAGGTAAGACAAGACCCATGTGTGTCAAGGCCTTTTCGGCAGTCTCGTAAGTACACATTCATCTCACTGACTACAGTTGCCACAGGTGGCCATTTTGTTCCCCGAAGCCCCTCTGTACTCAGTGCAGAACATCAGCACCTCCAGATGGGTGATCATACCATGGTGGTACCTATGGACTGTATAGACTGTGTCTGTATGTTGACAATAAAGAAAAAGCTAGGCCCAAACTCAAAAAAAAAAAAGAGGCATATCTCAGACCATGTTGTTTTCTTATTTCTGGGTTGCTCCTCATGGCAATCAAGGGAGCTGGGTTGGCAGCTCTGTGGCTTGAATGCCTTCTGATTTTCCATTTTCACATTCTTATTTCTTATTTTTATTTAATGGGTATCTGCTTAACTCTGTTTTCTCTGATAATGGCATTTCAAAGGAAAACACTTGGATCATTTTTTTTTTGCTTCTGATTTCCTTCAAAAAAAAACCCCAGAAATGTAACACTCACCCAGAATATAGTAATTTAATTTCAGAAGGAAATGGATTTCCAAAATTCCTCTTAGATCTGGTTTTGAATCTTCCCATTCTATTTATCTTTTACTTTTTCTAGATTGCATTCTTCAGTTACACGTTCATTGTGTGCTTTCAGGGTTAGGAGAATCCACCACATTTTCATTTCTAAATCCTAAGAATTCAAACCATTTTTGAATTTAAGTCTTAAATATAATAAGAGAAGGAGAGAAAGAGACACTTTAAAGCAGTTTTTTAACCTCCAGAAAGTCTTTGAAATATCATGCTCTCTGTCTGCTCCAAAGCCAATCCCTAATTTCAGCATGCTCACAGTAAATAAGAAGCCTATTAACTAAATGACAGATAGTTTTGGGGTTTTTTTTCTTTTGCCAGAGTTTGCATCTGTAGTGAACAGTTTGATGCAGCTCTAATTTCTAATTATGACATACTGGGAGTGGAGGAGGTTGTCACTTTTGCTTGTTCCTTGGTGAGAGACAGAATGATTTCATACTTTGTGCTGCCAAACAATTCATCCTCCTCCATTGCAAAGCTAAGAATAATCACTGCATATTATCTGATAAACAGATGTGATCAACATTTCAGAATTGCTACTAGCTTGTCATCAGCACGACCAACCAACAGCTCAAGTAAATAAATATTAGCCCAGTTCAAGATATGTGTACACCAATGTTTTTTTATTTTGGGGAATGAACTCATGAGCTTTATTATAATCTGTTTATGTGATGGGCAAGTTATTTAGGATAAATGTGTCTTTCTGTCTATCAAATCAGTTCTTACAAAGATGAGATGGGGCAGGGGGATTAGACGTGTGGCATGCCTTAAACGAAAACTGAAATCTAAAGTTTTTTCAGGGCACTTCTTAATTCAGAAGAAGTGATCCTAAAGTTAGAAGAGGGACGCTGAAGCAAGAACAGTTTTGTTTGCTAGTGCAAACAGATGTGGGGATAAACTATTGAAACTAACAAGTGTATTTAATTCCCTTCAAACATGGAGGGCTAAAGGCTGAAACTATGTAAAGGGGACTCTTGAAGTGGACCAGCTGCCCAGGCTTTTTAAGTAGTCTGTACCAGCATCTTCCCCTATTTGTCCTGCTGATTATTGCTTGATTGATGAGCTGGTGTGTGCAAAGTGACCACCTGAACGTTCTGCAGGCTTTAAGAGCTTGGTCAGTGTGTATTTGACCCTTAGAGGCCATGGATCAAATATCAGGGTTATATGCATTTCAATAAGTTTGGTTTGATACTTGAAGGGGAAAAAAATTATTCACACTAGGGGGAACGAAGGAGATTAAATATTTATGCTTGAGAGCATCTCTGAAAGGATCTCAAGTGACTGCTGTCACCAGCCTCCTGGTCAACTTTTCTTAGCTTGAGCCCCTTCGTCTTTTCATCTCAGAAGGGTAAAATATATATTATTGTGAAGAAGAATAGCAGAAAAGCTTTTGTAGCAGGCTGTGAAGGGATTTTCAGTGAGTGGCCCCTTTTGAGGGAGGAATGGGGGTTTCCTGAGAAATGGGTATTCCACACTGTAACCTGACTCAACAGGGCTCCGAGGTGCCAATAATTACTGAGAACAGGGCAAAAGTTTCATTTTCTGCAACTTCACACACAGCAGATTAAATAAAAGAAGCCTATTGGTTCCCGCCCCCCCCCGCCTGGAAGTAAAAATTAAGGGAGGAAATTGGGAAATTTTAAAGCAGTTCTTATGTAATTAACACTTTCTTTTAAAAAAAAAAATCTGTTTTCCCAAACAGTTGTTGTGATATGGAAAAGATTAAAAAAGGAAACAAAAAGGTTCATAGTGAATGTCACATTCCTTGTGATGTGAATAATATCTCACTGCAAATTTCAGAACATTGATAGTGAAATCCATATAATCTGAATTTGCTGAATGATTACCAACATAAATACACTCAGCTTGTATGCCAAGAAAAATGCATGTATTTAAGAAAATCCCTAAATTTGTTGAGATTTATTTTTCAAAGTTCAATATTTGAGGAGGATCTCTTAGATCCCAGTGAGTGAAAACATATGTTTATACAAAAATGCATTTCAGTAGCAGCATACGTTTCACTCTAATTTTGCAGAGGCTTTTCTTCTGAGAGATCGCATATTATGACTAAGAGTAAAACAGATTGTTACATAAGACGTGTAATCTACACTTTCATATGCATTCTAATATGGTGTGTGTGAATGCAAAAACAGTTCACTCTATAGAGATTGTGTCTACATAGATGTTTAACCCACACGTGTACGCAGAATTGTGTGAGATAATTAGCACAAATGCCACATGCACAACTCCCCTCTTGCCCCTCATTCCCCTCCTCACCCCACTAAAAAAAACCCAGCCCCTAAGCAAGCCAGAATAAGGACAAGATTCCTGTGTAACAGCCTTATTCTGGGAAGAAAGCTAATGTCATTAGTTACTTGTGAACAAAAGTAATGGTGTGGTTGAATTTCATCCCTGTCTATTTTGACTTGAGTGCTGTACTGGGTGTGCCAGCTGGCTGTGAAGGGTGATCTATCCATATTCAGCACATTGCAGAAGTAGCTCCTGTGCCAACAATCAACCTGATACTAATTTAGGGAACTGCTTGCAGTTTGAGTTGAGGGAAGATACAAAGGCCCACTTGCATCACAGGGTTATGGATATTTTATTAGTTAACCATCCTTCTTGTTTAAAATCTGTGTAGAATAGCCTAAATTGGTTTTCCAGGCCTTAAGTCATTTTTATGACTCTTTTCTGAACCCTTTCAAATTGATCAGCCTGTTTTTCAAGTGGATTTAGCAGAGTATGCTGGTAATGGCCTGCCAAAACATAAGCAATGTCCCTTGCCTACTTGTGTTTAAAGCCTACGTTTTTCCACCTCTCTTTTCCTCTGTGTTTTACATTGAGCATTTGCATTTACCATCGGAGTCATGCAGCTGAACTGAGAATATCTCTATTATGACCAACTATTGTCTAATGCGATATCCAGATTGCTCAAAATCCATCCTTTCTGCAAGACTACTGCTTCTCACAGATGTCCTCATTGGAGGACCAGCCTTCCCTCTTTCCTACGCTAGTGTGCTTAGGGCCAAGTTACATGGCATTTCTCCTGTAGAAAGGATGATTTAAGCATTCTCTATCTAATTAGCCCTATAATTGCCCGTACGTTGTGTCAGCACAATTGTTGGCTCAGTCCTTTCCCACTGACATTCTACAGAAGAGTAAATCATCTCTTTTTGGGCAGATGTATTCCCTGAGCTACTTCACCGTGTAACAGAGCAGTGTGGTCCAGTGGAGACAGTGGGCAGAAATGAGGATCTAGAAATGTTGGTGACTGCAGACTTCTTAAATACGGCTATGCAGTGTTGCAACCAAACCTGTAACCTCAGTGTGAATAAACATGGAGGCCCGTGGAAAAGGTACTACATATCCTGCTTAAAATAGCTTAAAATAGCATTCTGAAAAATTATTGAATTTCTCTAGTCATCCTGCACTTCTCCAAGTTATTTGCTGTCTGGAAATAAAGAGGATATTTTAAACATTAATGAAATGTACTGCTCCCAGTAAAATGCATTAACAACATTACACAGCAGTTTTTAGGAGCTGGAAGAGTGACTTATCCAATTGAAACTACAGAGAGAATTTCAACAGGCACAGTGTAATCATCCAGGCTGGAGTTTGGCCAGGACACCATGATTAACACTCTGAGGGATGCTACAAGGGCCTTGGGAATGAATCTTCTTTAAATTTGGATTTCATCTGGAAAATAGCAAACTTCTGCAGCCCTGTCACTCAGACCTGCTGGGAAGAAAGTTACAAATACAGTTAAATCCTCCATATCGCTTCTACTTTACATACTTTTTAAAGAGAGGATTAATAAGACAATTCACGGAGCATAGTAGATACTCTTGAGTAATATCACTGAGGGAAACCCTGGTTCTGTTGAAGCCAGTAGGAGAGTGCCAAGAATGAACTGGAGCAGGGTCAAGGCTTGGTGTGTTTGTTATGACTTTATTTTCAAAGAGCTTTCTTCAGTGTTGCATATATATTGTGCAAAGCAATATATGCAAGCAGAAAGTGGATTGCCTGTATCTGCAGACTTTGTGCCTGTGCACGACGATCTTCGATGTTTATTTTGTCCTACCAGTTCAAGACAGCACCTTTGAATTGCCCTTAATATTCACAGTAAGATGTGTGCTACACACAAAAGGAACAGTCTGTCCTCAAAATTTTTCAGGGATAAATCTTGTCTTCTGTGCTGTGGTGCAGAAATCCTCTGAAAAGAATGAGTGGGAGTTTTTTGTCTGTTTGGTAGGGGCAGGTTTGTGTTGGGTTTTTTTTTTTTTTTTATTTTCATGTACAGTGGCATGTTTAATGAGAAGCAAGTATTGTCACACCTTTAGGGATACAACATATGAGTATAGGCCAATATTCCTGTCAGGCAGGACCCATAGTGGTAGGAGCCTTCTCCCACTCTCTTTCATCCTCACAGAGCTCAGGAACACAGAGGGATGTATGCAAGCTGCGTCTGCCCATGAGGTCTATGTCCAATTAGGCAGAATAGGGTTGAATTGTGCTAGGAAAAAAATACATTTATTTCTTTAGATACCACTGCAAGTGAATGATCTGGGCTTAAGTAGTGCCACCATTTATTGAGGCATTGCTTTGAGTATGTACCATTCAAGAAAACCACAGTATCTTTATTTCTGAGATCCTGTTATCGTTTGCATGATCATGCAACTGGATCTTGCTTGGCTTCTTTGTGCTAACCACAGTACCAGCATATATTGAATGATACCTGCTGTATTGTGCAATGCAATGTAAGGTACAGATCTAGTTTGGATATAATTGCATTTGAACGGCATTTTTTCTGGACTAGTTTACCCACCTGAGAAGTTCTTTGTTCAGAGTCAACACAACCATCCCCCTCCATCACTATATTGTATCATCTATCACACCTAAAGAGACAGTCTGTGCCCTATGGGACCCTGTTCCAGTGGGTGTGCTCCAAGTATAAGAAAGTCCTACACTGTTTTCTCTGTCTGATGGTAAATTATGTTTTCATGACAACCATCATATGTGATAAACCTTGAGAGAGATGTGAACTACAATGCAGCAGAAACTAGCAACTGCTGGTCACGTACAGTGTCTTTTAATCTGTCCCATGCTTTTTAACCTCAGGGAAAGAGTACCCTGAGGTCCCAAACCAGAAAAGTGCTTATCTTGTGCTAGGAAAATCTTAATGTTTGTGCTTCAATTCCATCATAGTCGAACACTAGGTAGATGGCAAGTTGTATACACACTTATGTGCTTTTTATCAAGGCTTAAGTACTGGGTGGTGCTGTGCTACACACTTGTGTACAGTACTGGCTAGCCAATAAATGAATGTTAAGGCTTCATCTATGTAATTGTAACCTTTCAACTCATACTTGTTTACAGCTGCTAATTCCATGTATGTGTCTGTGTTGCAATGCTACATCATCACATACCTGAGACCATCATGCACTATGATCTGTTACTATTCATCGCTGGAAAATCTCCCCATTTAAACTCACTGGCGGGATTTATTTCAGCTGCCTGAGATTTGCTACTGGGCATACAAACTAAAATGTTTATAGGCTTATAAGAGCAGAACACTGAATGTTTGTCACTAATTTGTTTCATCATGTTTCAAGCTAGAAAAATTTGACAAAGCCACTAAATTGAAGTGAGTCAGAGCTTCAGCATTCCTGCAGGATTCTTTTGTGAACAGGGACTTTTAAACAGTTTACGATGTAATCACGGCAACAGTGGAAAATCTTCTGGTTTAAAAAACAAAACAAAAAGGAATAAAAATGCTAAACAGTTGAGCAGAAAGTAAGCCTCCCCTATGTGCAAAGTAAATGATTTACTGATGTTCTCTTCACGTTAAATGAGGCAGGAGATCACAAACTAAAAAACACTTAAATATGATTTTAAAATTAATTATGCTTCACCCCTATAATAGTATTTAAATCGCATTTAAATTGATTATGCATGCATTGGGTTTGTTACATAGTAAAGGCATTTATGTTCAAAATCTAAGTGGAGCTAGGCTTCATTTGTGAGATACACTCAGTGTGATCATGGAGTTCAATGTGAAGCTCATAGAAGAAAGTGCCAACAGAATCAGGAGCGTATCGTGTGATAACTGTTATGTGAAGAATGTCAGTTCTGTTATGTCAAACTTTTTTTTTTGTTTGCTGCACTGCATTATTGCTGTAGCTATTTAAAACTAAGCATATTCAGTGTAAATTTTGCTGAAGCAAAATACCTTGTTTCAGTCCATGATCAGACTGAGAACTTTGAAATAGTTCATGGAAATCCACAGTTATGAATTAATGCCAGCCGTCATCACAACAGTCTCTGTCTCGTGAAGAGGAAGCTCCAGCTTTCCATTGGCACAGCTATTATTTTCTTCTAGAATAGAGATACTCCAACTATTTGCCTCACTAGTTTTCCACTAATGATGGTGAAAGCCCAATAGTCCTGATCAAGAGGCAGGGATGCATGCTATGTCCACCACTTAGATACAGATCCTGGTAGATTTGATCCCAGTCAGTTTTGGGTTGAGGAGGATGAAGGTTAAGGGGTACAGCAGCAGTTGTGGTGCTCAGGTGCTGTTACTACCAAGCTGGTAGCATTTAAACAGTCAGGACTGTGAGATGAAGTAGACACAGACTAATTGTCACTAAGTGTGACAGGGCTCAGTTCTGGGACCGGTGCTGTTCAATATCTTTATAGATGATCTAGACGTAGGGATTGAATGCACCCTCAGTAAATTTGCAGATGACACCAAGCTGGGTGGGAGTGTCGATCTGCTGGAGGGTAGGAAGGCCCTACAGAGGGATCTGGACAGGTTAGATAGATGGGCCGGGACCAACGGCATGAGGTTCAACAAGAACAAGTGGTGGGTCTTACACTTCGGCCACAACAACCCCATGCAGCGCTACAGGCTGGGGGAAGAGTGGTTAGAAAGCGGCCGGTGGAAAGAGACCTGGGGGTGCTGATCGACAGCCGGCTAAACATTGAGCCAGCAGTGTGCCCAGGTGGCCAAGAAGGCCAATGGCATCCTGGCCTCTATTAGGAATAGTGTAGCCAGCCAGTCTAGGGAAGTGATCGTCCCTCTCTACTCGGCACTGGTGAGGCCACATCTTGAGTACTGTGTTCAGCTCTGGGCCCCGCACTTCAAGAAAGATGTTGAGGTGTTGGACTGAGTCCAGAGGAGGGCGACCAAGCTGGTGAAGGGTCTGGAGGGTCTGACTACGAGGAACGGCTGAGGGAGCTGGGTTGTTTAGCCTGGAGAAGAGGAGGCTCAGAGGTGACCTTATTGCAGTCTACAACTACCTGAAGGGAGGTTGTAGTGAAGTGGGAGTTGGCCTCTTCTCCCAGGCAACTAGCGATAGGACAAGAGGACACAGCCTCAAGCTTTCGCCAGGGGAGGTTCAGGTGGACATTAGGAAGCATTTCTTTTCAGAAAGGGTTATTAGACATTGGAATGGGCTGCCCA